>NW_024068368.1:0-140000 GCF_009389715.1 Phoenix dactylifera | reverse complement strand
CCCTGCTGCTCTTTAACATTGTGTCTGCTGACTGTCAGATTCCAGACCGCTTTTGTCCGTCTTGATTTCCCTTGGGAAATTCCCTGCCAAAATCGATGCCCGCATCCTCTGAAGAGAGCTGGTGATGGATATGAAGCGGATCCGGAGGCAGCAATCGTCTCCGGCCGGCCCCTTCGATCCGGAGAGCAATGGGGCTTCTCGACACGGTGCGGAGAAGAGGCCGGCCTCCGGTTTCCTCAGGCCCATAATGATCCTGTTCGTCTGCTTGATGCTCCTGTTGGTCGTCTCCGGTGCCTTCCGGAGCTTGTCGCTCGATCGGCTTCGCGGAGTCGGAGGAGTCCAAGGAAAGGGAGAAGTTGAAATAATAGCAAGAGAAGGTACTGGTCCCCACCATTTCTTCTTTCTTCTTCTAACAGTTTGGTATGTTTCTTTTGTGATTTTGAGAAGAATATTTGCCATTTTAATTAGATTGGTTTGTTGGTTATGGATTTTCTTGTTTCTTTCGCGAATTCTGTGGCTTTCATGCCAAGAGTTTCTCTTTTCCATCTAAAATTTAGTGGATCTGTTAAGAGAAAGAGAGAAAATTAGAAAGTTGTGTTTCTTTTCCCCCTCTTTTCCAAATTGAAGCTCATAGGTTTATGTACGTTAGATAAAATTTTGGTTTGAGAACTAGAAATTTGATAGCTTTTCCAATAGTGAGAATTGCTTCATCGGTACTTCGAGCTGTATTGCGTCATGAAGTATCTCCAGTTTGAATGCTGTCTCGGTGCATTGCTTTGTGTTCATAATGTGTTTAGGATGATAGTATTGAAGTAGATTATAGTACAAATCCATCTTGCAAAACCAAGAATTTATACCTTCCTTAGTGTACTGCATTAGATGTCGCACACTTCTTTTCTCTGGACTTATGTTCTCTGGACTTCTGTATGCTTGTAACTCAATGTGTATTTTGTGGGAGAGCCATTTGTTGTCTGATGAGAAGTTGATAGATGTTCACTTTGATCTGCATTTCTGTAAGCTTGTTACTGGATGTGTCTCCTTTGTTGTGTGCGCATTTGTGGAGGAATGCAAGAGCCTGTTTATAAGTTGTATTGGTAGTGGAATTATGAGCCCTGGCACATGCTTTTCATTTCTATCTTCTACGATAGATTAAGATATGAACTTATTCAATTCCAGAAATCCTGATGTGATTGTTTGGAAACACTTTATACTTTCTAAAAAATCTAAAGTAATGCAATGCTCTTTACCTTTTACATTTCGACTGAGATGGTTTCATGATCCCCATAAACTCAAAAGTACCTATTTTTGCCATACGTTAGCTGGATTCTACTACCTGACCAAGATACCAGCATTATACACATATTAGCGTCCTTCTAATACCATTGTTTTTTAAGAAAAATTGAACATTGTAGAATCCTTTGTGAAAGGGATCCATAATTTATGAACAGGATGGCAAGGAAATGAGTATTTTTCTTTTACCTTTTAGGACATCTAACCAGCTAGATACTAAACCAAATTCATGAATTATAAAATATACTTAAGAAATAACAGATACATTGTTATGAGTTTTAGATGGCTTTGACATGGAAATAAAAATGTTTGCTATATGGGGTAAGTAAGACACTTTTTGGCATGAGTCAACTCATGATAATTATTTAATTTGTTGTACTCGATTTCATATCTTATGTTTGAGTTTTGCTCTTACATATGCATAAGAACGATGAAACATAATTCTTTGAGTATGAACATGAAGTTGCTATCTAAAGATATGCATGTGCATGTATCACTAGGCATGCAAATGTAGTTTAGAGTAAGATGAATATAAAACCTCAGAACTTAACAACAGTATATTGATATCCAGGAAAAATAGTTTCACGGATACATGTCTTTCACACTGATGACACCATAGTAAAATATGTTTAGATACTGTATTTAAAACCTATGAGGTAGTACTCTTTCGGTGGGTTCATGCCTAGCGTAATTCAATTTTCACAGCCATCTCTTGTCGTGCTTTCAAATATTAATCAATATTTTGACCTTGAAGTGCCTTACCTGTCTAGATTCTTATAGCAATAGTACCTGCCAGGCAAGTAATAACTGATTTACTATTTTTGGTGGCCTCTACCAAGTCAAATCCAGTTCTCCTGCATATGTCCTCCCCACAGATTTCTAGCTTTGCTCCTTCACTCTTTTTTATTTCCTATATTAATATTTATTTCTCCAAATTAAATGTGGATTGGAGAAGTCTTACATCCTTTTGCTGGGTTGCCATATCTCTTTGTACACAGATCCTGCAACTGTGCACATTCATACACAAACATGCATATTTGGAGCACATATACTTGATTTTCCACACATGGACTTCCACACATATGTATTTTTAGCTGCAAGCATTGAAGCATATTGGCATAATTACTTATTGTATGTAATTTATATCTTGTCTAGATTCTTAGTTGCATGCTTTATGCTATTTTTTCATGACTATGTGTGCTCATCCCCCTTATGAGTGCATCTAGCCGAGAAAGCAATGCCATGAGGGGTGAAACATGCGAGAATGGGGAGGTTCCAGATCTGGAAGTTTCAAGATTTGTGGACATTGGAACCTTTTTTAAGGTTCCCAGTTCCTACAAGTTCTCGGTATTGTGGAACCCTGTGGCCTTTTCTGACTTGTTTTTGTAATACCCCCAATCCCTTTCACTCACTTCAGACTGCCTCCATACTAACAGGCCCTAAATATGTTCAAGTCATTAATTGCTAATCATCTGATAGTCCCAAGGTCTTCTTGTTCTTATATGAATTCGAAATTCCCTTGTAACTACTCAATTGCTGTCACCTACAAGGCCTTTTGGTTTTATTAGATCTGTCTGAAAGATGTCTCCATGTTCAAATAGCTTATGTAAGTGCCTTTAAATGTCTGCAATTATTAGGTTCAGAAAATGGATCCTCTGCATCCTCTAGCATGCGAAAGGACAAACTTCTTGGTGGCCTGCTGACTGCTGGATTTGATGAAGAATCCTGTCTAAGTAGGTATCAGGCTGTACTGTACCGTAAAGAATCACCTTACTTACCTTCTCCATATTTGTTGGAAAGGCTGCGAAAGCATGAAGCTCTCCAAAAAAAGTGTGGCCCGAAAACTGAATTGTACAACAAAGCTGTGGAACAGTTGAAGTCTGGTCAGAGTGTTGAGACTGCAGAATGCAATTATGTGGTATGGATATCATATAGCGGGTTAGGGAACAGAATACTAACTCTTGCTTCAGCATTTCTTTATGCTCTCCTTACAAACAGGGTCTTACTTATTGACAGAGGTGCTGATATGGCTGACCTCTTTTGTGAACCATTTCCTGAAAGCTCCTGGCTTCTACCCTTGGATTTTCCTGTTAGCCAGTTTGAGAGCTTTGATATTAAAGCTCCTCAGAGTTATGGAAACTTGCTGGAAAGAAAGGTGATCAGTAACAGCGATGATGGAGCTTCAACAGGATCACTACCTGCTTATGTTTATCTCCACCTTGACCATGATTATGGTGACTTTGATAAGCTTTTCTTCTGTGAAGATGACCAACAAGTCCTTCAAAAGATCCCTTGGCTGCTGTTGAAATCAGATAACTACTTTGTGCCATCCCTCTTTCTGATTCCAAGATACGAAGAACTTAATCAGCTCTTCCCTGAGAAAGACACTGTTTTCCATCATTTGGGACGTTATCTTTTCCATCCCAGAAACCTGATATGGGGTTTGATTACCAGGTACTATGAATCTTATCTAGCTAAGGCAGAAGAAAAGGTGGGCATCCAGATCAGAGTCTTCGATACAGGTACCGGTCCATTTCAGCATGTGTTAGATCAGATTCTTGGATGTTCCCTGAAGGAAAATCTATTGCCTGATATCAGTGCCCACAAATCCCTAGTTTCAACTCCAACTGTAAGATCAAAAGCAGTTCTTATGACTTCTTTGAACTCTGGATACTACGAAAAATCAGAAACATGTACTGGGAGCACCCAACTGTCACAGGCGAAATTATCAGTGTCTATCAACCAAGCCATGAAGAGTACCAGCAGACAGAAAAGCAAATGCACAACATGAAAGCATGGGCGGAGATGTATCTCTTGAGTTTGACTGATGTGTTGGTGACGAGCGCCTGGTCGACATTTGGGTATGTAGCTCAAGGTCTTGGTGGTCTAAAGCCATGGATTATGTTCAAGCCTGAAAACCAGACAGTACCTGACCCTCCCTGCCGCAGAGTCATGTCGATGGAGCCTTGTTTTCATGCCCCTCCCTTTTATGACTGCCAAGCGAAGAGAGGTGTCGATACAGGTGCCCTAGTCCCACATGTGAGGCATTGTGAAGACATGAGCTGGGGCCTCAAGCTGGTTGATCAAGATGAATGGTAGCTTTGGCATATCTACTACTTCCATTCAGATAGAACGGTTCATCCTTGTACATGAGGATCTGGCAAGCTATTATTGATCTTGTACTACGATGTTTCTGGCCTATGTTGGTCTTAGATTAGGGCTATGTTCAAATGGCATATCTTGGATAATTTTGAGCAATATTTGATTAAAGAAAGTGGCTCAGCCATTTTTGTTGTATTAGTCATATTGGGTGGTTAGTACATTTGGTGTTAATTCCTGGGAACAATTTATGTACCCTCAACACTCCACGAATTTAATTTAATGATTCAAAGTCCTTTTGCTATGCCAGAAATTTTAAGTTTCAGAAATTGACATTGTTTGGCATATAGAGTAATTATTGATTACTCATAAGAGGTTTTATTAGGCCTTTATCAACATTCACATTGTGCTTTTCCTGAATTTTTCCAAGTACATTTTGCGCAGGAAGGATAGCAAAATCTCTAGTTTTAAACATATTGAGTCAGGCCCTCCATTTTAGGTATTCATGGAGTGTATGTTGGGCTTGTCCGGGGTTCCTCAGCCCCTTACTGTTGAGTTGCTTCCTTGTATCCCTATGGTCCAGGCGGTCCTTGTACAAATACTCTACTCAATGAAACCACCTTACTTATTAGAAAGAAAAAAACAGAGAATAAAAAAAAGACATTGAGTCTGGTCCTTGTACAAATTATGTGCTTTTTGTTAATTACTGTCTCCAGTTCGCAAGGTCAGAAGCTATCCATGTCGACGAACATTACAGCCTCTTAAGTTAGAAAAGAAGATAAAAACTGTAGAAAAATTCCAGTGGTGTAGCAGGAAACGCACTGAATAATCAAAAAGAGTATATTCAAAGGGGTACCGATCAATTTTGGACGTATCTGGATAGCCTATTAGTAGCAGGAAGAAAACAGAGAATCTGAAAGAGCTATATAAGATGTTCATTTGTAGAGTTTTCATTGTTTCTCCTCAGGGTTATACTCTAGCTAAGAAAAGAAATTTCATGTGACCTTTGTACTACATTCCATTTGACACGTTGCAAGTCCAAATAAATCGTTAATGAATTTGAGCAAGGACGGAGGCTATTCTTTAGAAAGAACTAATTTGAGCAAGGACGAAAAATTGATTTTGATTTCCTGGAGCGAGAAAACTTCTCGATTGGAAGCAAGTTGGGGGAGATGGGTTGGGACTCTATGTGTTCACTTGACCTTCCTACTTATCCCAACTTAGAGAATTCTATAGGAATGTGAGGTTTGGAATTGGAAACTTGAGTCCACTATGAGAGGAACCCACATTCAGTTGGATATTCCAAGCCTGGGAAGATTGCTGCATATGCCAACCAGTGGGCCCTCAAATGATTATCTAGAAGATCGTCGGTTGGGATTGCAGCTCAACTTGGAAAGAGTGGAAGTGAATAAAATAGAAGAAGTTACTGCAACCCAACTATTAGTCGAAATGAGGCTTCTACACCATGTGATCAGTAGAATTTTTTTCTCCAAGATTGAAAGATTTGATTTTTTCTCGGAGAGAGACATCTTAGTGATGTACCATGTGCTCAGGGTGAGTCCTCTTTTGAACCTGCCCTCTCTCATGTTCCGGCATATTCATGAGGCAACAACCAGGTCGAATGCTTCTTTGCCTTACGGCATGATTTTGTCCTTAGTATTCATGGAACAAAGAGTAGTGTTTGAAGAGAAAACCTCAAGAGCACTGCTGCACACTGACACCTATAAGGACTAGTCCCTACATCGAATAAGTTACTCTAAGATTAACGGTCATATGGTGAGAAGAGGTGGAGGTGGCAGACATAATGAAGATACAAAAGTTGGACCAAGTGAGCCTACAGCCTCTACAGAAGAATATGCTGAGCCACCTACTCCTATAGAAATGCATACTGCTGAAGAGCTTAAACATGAGGACTTCATGGCTTCTTTTGATTTCTAGCCAGCACATCCATAGAGCAACTCAAGTCACACTATTAGATTGGATGAGGATCAGTTGTAGACCATAATTAACAAGTATTGGCTGGATTGATGAGCTCTGGATTCACTGGTTAAAGAGAGCAGCAGCTCTCTAAGTCACCGCATATCACTCTACCGATGGACCAGAGATTGGAGCCCTATGTATCATCATTGACACAAATGGTTGCAGAATTGAGGAATGATATCTCTAACATTCGTTTCTTGGTGGCTAGTTAGCACAGAAGATGGGCAGATGTTGAGAGGGAGACCAAAAACTTGCAAGCATCCATCAGAAGAGAGATCAGCAATTTCACTGTAAATGCTCAAAGGATCGATGAACAAATTATGGGAATGCTCAAAAAAGTTCAGAGTGAAACAAGGCACTTGATAGAATCTCTCACCACCTTGGCTTCTATTATGGTGGATATTATCGGTTGCTTTACTAGGGAACTGAGAGCCAATCAAGCCCATTAACCTGGTCCTTCTCATCCACCTCGTTCTCCTCCTACTAGGACTGGAACTAAAAGATCAACTATCCATTGCCCCTATCGTGGATCACCCTCATCCTCATCTTCCTCTGATCAATCAAATGAACCTAGAACTTAGGATCTTTCCTTGTCATCCCTTTTTGTATAGATTCCTAAGTTTTTTTGAATTGTACCAAACTCTTATACATCACAGGTTGAAAGACTCTCACTTGTACTTAACTCTGTTTCTTAATGAAATCTTACTATTTTACTTCAAGTAATATTTATTTGGATGATTATAGTTTGAATTCAAATGACATGTGTGTTGGGGTATGTGGAGACCTTTGGTGATGAAGAGAATTGAAGAAAAATCAATTCTGCATAGTTTTCTGTCTGGCGGACTGTCGGAGTCGACTCGAGCTTCAGTCGAGTCGACTCGGGAACAGTCGAGTCGACTCGAGGTCAGTCGAGTCGACTCGATGTCTGTCGAGTCGACCCGAGAGGAGAAAGCCGCAAAAACCATGTTTCTGTCTGGACTGTCAGAGTCGACTCGAACTACAGTCGAGTCGACTCGGAGCATCGTCGAGTCGACTCGAGATACAGTGGAGTCGACTCGAGATCGTGCCAGTTAAACTGGAAGTTGTTCAGACGTGCCAGAGTCGACTCGGACTTCAGCCGAGTCGACTCGGGCTCGCGAAAAATCGTACGGACGATTTTCTTTTGGTGTTTTTGGTGGCGTTTCGACGGCTATGATCATCTGAAGGTCTTGAGACTATATATAGGACTCATGAGAGCCCTAGGGTAAGATTATTGGCCGAATATTTGAGAGAGACTCTTGTTTGTGAGGCTAGGGTTCTAGAGAAGAAGAGGATTGGAATCCTACTTCTTGTACAAAGGGAATTCTGTGTGAATCTCTTGTAGATCGATCGCTTGTGATCGTTCGGATGTGTGCTATCTCTGTAATCAGTTCATCCTTATTGAGATTTGGAGCGGTGGAGGACGTAGGCTATTTGTAGCTGAACCTCGTTACATTTTTTTGTGTTTGCTTTGCTATTTTCTTCCTTCTTCTTCCTTTGATCTTTGATAATCCGTTGCGGTGCTCAAGTGTTTTATCCTACTGATACCCCGGGATAATCTTTTGCCCTTCGTAGGCGGAGCGAAAAGGTGATCCTTGAGTCCGGAGTCGAGGGAGCGAGAGAGTGCTTATCCGTTTGTATCTCTCTTGCTTGTCCGACGTCGGTGGCGGCGCTGGTGTGAGTGGGTTCCGGTGCGGGGCGCCGACAACAATTGGTATCAGAGCTATTGGTTATTCTGCAATGGCGGATGAAGGGAAGTTGCGAATTGAGAAGTTCAATGGCACGAACTTCGAGTTTTGGAAGATGCAAATAGAAGATTACCTTTACCAGAAGGATCTCTATTTACCTCTTGGAGGTAGAGCAAAGAAACCAGAGAAGATGTCCGATGAAGACTGGGAGGTCCTCGATCGGAAGACGCTCGGCACCATCAGATTGTCACTTGCATCCCAAGTGGCATTCAACATCAAAAACGAGAAGATGACGATGGAGTTGATGGCAACATTGTCGCGGATGTACGAGAAACCCTCAGCATCAAACAAGGTATTTCTCATGAAGAGGTTGTTTAATCTTCGTATGAAAAATGGCGGCAGCATAGTAGAATACCTCAACGAGTTCAATGGACTCACGGCCCAGTTGGAGTCAGTGGAGATTAGTTTTGACGATGAGATTCGGGCATTGCTAATCCTCTCCGGATTGCCTGATAGCTGGGAGGGCCTGGTGATGGCGGTGAGCAACTCTTCGGCAACGGGGAAGTTGATTTTTGATGACGTTGTGGGAGTGCTTCTGAGTGAAGAAGCAAGAAGGAAATCTTTTGGAGCTACGGAGTCGTCTGGAAGTGCACTAAACACCTCTGACCGGGGAAGACAAAAGAAGGACGGTCGATTTCGAAGCGACTCGAAGTCGAGATCCAGCAGGTCTCGAGCACCTCAGAACAAGGGAGCGAAGTGCTGGAACTGCGGGAAGACGGGGCACTTTAGGAGGGATTGCAAATCTCCTAAAGGGAAGCAAGGCGACCACACCGAAGGAGTCAGCAAGGATCTGGCAAATCTTGCTGAAGACGGTGATATGGATGCCCTCGTTCTATCTTTGTCTACCTGTGACGAGTCTTGGGTGATAGACTCGGGCGCGTCTTTCCATGCTACATCCCAACGGAAGCTTCTTGAAGGATATGAGAAGGGAGACTTTGGCAAAGTCTACCTAGGGGATGGAGAGCCTTGCACCATACAAGGAAGGGGAAGCGCGGAAGTGAAGTTGGTTTCTGGATCTTCACTTGAGCTTGAGGACGTACGGCACGTACCTCAACTGCAGAGGAATCTGATTTCTGTTGGACAGTTGGCGAGCCAGGGGTACAAGGCTACTTTCACAGCTGATCAGTGGAAGATATCCAGAGGTTCGTTGACGGTGGCTAGTGGCAAGAAGGTTGGGACACTTTATGTCACCAACGGCACGGAGAACTCTATTGGAGTTGTTGCAGCAGATGTGGACACCAAGTTATGGCATTGTAGACTTGGGCACATGAGTTATCAGGGACTGGAGGTGATGCACCAGTTGGGAAAGCTGCAGGGTCTCAGGAGTGTTGAGATGGACTTCTGTGAGGATTGTGTTCTCGGAAAGCAGAAGCGTGTTTCATTCAACAAAGAAGGTAAACCTCGGAAGCAAGAAAAGCTAGATCTCGTGCACACGGACGTGTGGGGGCCTGCACCAGTTTCTTCCATTGGTGGATCTCAGTACTATGTTACTTTTATTGATGATGCTACCAGGAAGCTTTGGGTGTTCTTCTTGAAGCACAAGTCAGAGGTATTTGGGGTCTTCAGGAGATGGCAGGTGATGGTAGAACTCGAGACAGGAAAGAGGTTGAAATGCCTGAGATCGGACAACGGTGGTGAGTATTGTAGCAGGGAGTTTGAGGACTACTGTGCAGATGCTGGGATCGTCAGGCAAAGGACAGTTCCAGGAACACCACAACAAAATGGAGTTGCTGAAAGGATGAACAGAACAATTAATGAGCGTGCCAGGAGTATGAGGATACATGCTGGATTGCCATAGCAGTTTTGGGCGGAAGCAGTTAACACTGCTGCCTACTTGATCAACAGAGGGCCATCAAAGAAACTTGAATTTGAGATTCCTGAGGAAGCATGGACAGCGAAGAAGATTGATTTGGCGCACTTACGAGTATTCGGTTGTACCAGTTATGTCCATGTTGATTCCAGTCAAAGAAGCAAACTAGACGCCAAATCAAAGAAGTGTATTTTCGTTGGATACGGAGGTCAACAGTTTGGGTACCGACTTTGGGATCCCGAACACAAGAAGATCATTCGTAGTAATGATGTGGTATTCAATGAGAAAATGCAGCAGAGCACTGAATCAGAAACAAAACCTATTGAGCCGTGTTTTGTGGATCCTGAAGAGGAGTCTACAAATTCTGGTCAGAAGACTCAGTCAGAGCAAGAACCTGAAGCATTGGCACCCCCTCCACAACTAAGAAGGTCCACTCGTAGTACTCATGGGAAGCCTCCTCAAAGGTATGATGGGACTCTTAGTTATTTGCTGCTCACAGATAATGGCGAACCTGAATGCTTCACGGAGGCATTGGAGGTTGATACCAGGAAGGAGTGGGAGTTGGCCATGGATGATGAGATGAAGTCATTGGAGCAGAATCAAACGTGGGATTTGGTGGATCTGCCCAAGGGGAAGAAAGCACTGTCAAACAAATGGGTTTACAGGCTGAAGGAAGAGCAAGGCGGGAAGAAGCGATACAAGGCCAGGCTGGTTGTAAAAGGATTTCAGCAGAGAGCAGGTATCGACTTCACAGAGATCTTTCTCCTGTAGTCAAGATGAGTACTATTCGAGCGGTGCTGAGCATGGTGGCAGTAGAGGATCTTCACTTAGAGCAGCTTGATGTGAAGACGGCCTTTCTCCACGGAGATCTCGATGAGGAGATATATATGCAGCAGCCGGAGGGATTACATTGCAGCTGGCACGGGTGACTTAGTCTGCAAACTAAAGAAAAGCCTCTATGGTTTGAAACAGGCACCCAGACAATGGTATCTCAAGTTCGATAGTTACATGCTTGAGATAGGATACAGGAGATGTCAGGAGGATCACTGTTGCTACTTCTGGGACTTCGGTACATCTTACATTATCTTGCTATTGTATGTTGATGACATGTTAGTTGCAGGAGCTAGCATGCATGAGATTGCAAAAATTGAAGCTGAAGCTGTCAAGAAAATTTGCAATGAAGGATCTAGGAGCAGCAAAACAGATCCTTGGGATGCGGATCAGTAGAGATAGGTCTAAACATATCCTCAGACTATCTCAGGCGGAGTACATCAGCCGAGTACTCAGGAGATTCTGCATGGAGGGTGCCAAACCTGTTGGCACATCGCTGGGTGCCCATTTTAAGCTCTCAAAAGGGCAAAGTCCGAAGACGCGGGTGGAGGAGCTCAATATGTCAAAAATCCCGTATGCATCGGCAGTGGGGAGCTTGATGTACGCTATGGTGTGTACGAGACCAGACATTGCTCAAGCAGTGGGAGTTGTGAGTCGCTTCATGAGCTGCCCAGGCTTGGAGCATTGGCGCGCAGTCAAATGGATACTGAGGTATCTGAAAGGCACTGAGCACATGTCATTGTGCTATGGAGGTTCTGAGATCCGGTTACAGGGCTATGTGGACTCAGACATGGCAGGGGACTTGGACGGCAGGAGAAGCACGACAGGGTACTTGTTCACCTTGGGCAGTGGAGCCGTCAGTTGGATTTTCAGGTTGCAACCAGTTGTTGCATTGTCGACTACGGAGGCGGAGTATGTGGCAGCCACAGAGGCGTGCAAGGAACTAATATGGCTTCAAGTCTTGATGAAGGAGCTTGGGAAGGAACAGAAGGATTGCATGTTATATTTAGATAGTCAAAGTGCAATTCATCTGGCAAAGAATTCAGCTTTCCATTCAAGGACGAAGCATATTGACATACGGTACCACTTCGTGAGGTCATTGCTCGAGCAGGGACTCGTCAAGTTGGAGAAGATTCATACAAGTCAGAATCCTGCAGATATGTTGACGAAGGTCGTCACGGTGGAGAAGCTGAGGAGTTGTTCAGCTTCTGCTGGTCTTCATGCTTGAAGACGTTGAGGAGGCATCGTACCTATTTCACTAGGATGATTTAGTTTCAGTGGGAGCATAGAGGAGAGCCAAGTAACAAGAGGATATACCCAAGGTCTCCAAGTGGGAGATTGTTGGGGTATGTGGAGACCTTTGGTGATGAAGAGAATTGAAGAAAAATCAATTCTGCATAGTTTTCTGTCTGGCGGACTGTCGGAGTCGACTCGAGCTTCAGTCGAGTCGACTCGGGAACAGTCGAGTCGACTCGAGGTCTGTCGAGTCGACCCGAGAGGAGAAAGCCGCAAAAACCATGTTTCTGTCTGGACTGTCAGAGTCGACTCGAACTACAGTCGAGTCGACTCGGAGCATCGTCGAGTCGACTCGAGATACAGTGGAGTCGACTCGAGATCGTGCCAGTTAAACTGGAAGTTGTTCAGACGTGCCAGAGTCGACTCGGACTTCAGCTGAGTCGACTCGGGCTCGCGAAAAATCGTACGGACGATTTTCTTTTGGTGTTTTTGGTGGCGTTTCGACGGCTATGATCATCTGAAGGTCTTGAGACTATATATAGGACTCATGAGAGCCCTAGGGTAAGATTATTGGCCGAATATTTGAGAGAGACTCTTGTTTGTGAGGCTAGGGTTCTAGAGAAGAAGAGGATTGGAATCCTACTTCTTGTGCAAAGGGAATTCTGTGTGAATCTCTTGTAGATCGATCGCTTGTGATCGTTCGGGTGTGTGCTATCTCTGTAATCAGTTCATCCTTATTGAGATTTGGAGCGGTGGAGGACGTAGGCTATTTGTAGCTGAACCTCGTTACATTTTTTTGTGTTTGCTTTGCTATTTTCTTCTTTCTTCTTCCTTTGATCTTTGATAATCCGTTGCGGTGCTCAAGTGTTTTATCCTACTGATACCACGGGGTAATCTTTTGCCCTTCGTAGGCGGAGCGAAGAGGTGATCCTTGAGTCCGGAGTCGAGGGAGCGAGAGAGTGCTTATCCGTTTGTATCTCTCTTGCTTGTCCGACGTCGGTGGCGGCGCTGGTGTGAGTGGGTTCCGGTGCGGGGCGCCGACAACAATGTGTTTAGCAATTATCTCTAATGAATATCTCAATTTAACTTCAAAGGAATTGTGCTTTGTTTAAGAGGATAAGTGCTTTCTATCTAGTTTCTGCGACATGTACTTCACAATACTTCAAGTTTACAATTTTGTTTAATGAATAAAAATGTCACTTTAAATATTTAAGTATTCTTCAATGTTTATCACACTTATCTTGGAAAATGTTTATTATCTTATATGCCCTACTTTTTGATAATGACAAAAAGGGAGAGAGAAAAAAAAGGAGAAAAAGATATGGAGACAAAAAAATGAGAAAGGAAATATAAGAAAGATAGAAATGATGAAAGCTTAAAAGGAGAAACAAGAGAAGCAAGCAAGTTAAAGAAAAAGGAGAGAAAGAAAATGAGAAAGACAGAACAGGTCTAAAGAAATGCGAAAAGCAAAGCACAAAGCAAATGATCAATCCAATTTTTTTGCAAATAATAGTCCTATTATTACATCAAAAAAGGGGAGAAATTAATCTTTTAAATTACTTGATGAAATTCCAATCAAGCATAAAGAGTGAATGGTATCAAGCACATAAAATCCTTCATTCACTCTGAATTTTGTGAACTTAAATTCAGATGCTATTCATATTTTTTCATGTATCTGAAATTTACAAATATACTCTGTTCTAAAAGATGTCATCATTGCTTATATCATTTTCTTTTGGAACTCAAGAATTTTGTTATCATAAACAAGAGAGAGATTATTGAACCTAAAAGGTTGATTTTGATGATGCAAAATAGTTGCGTTAAAAGTTGACTAATCTATTTGCTTTGAGTTGAAGTGATAAAATTTTAGAAAGCAAAAAAGAAGAAAGCCTTCAATAACTCTCAAAAGAAGATTATCCATCTGAAGCTCCACATCAAGAAGCAAACTCCAAAAGGCTATAAAAATATTTGTTGGATGCTCACATACAAGCATAGAAGATTTCATCTTGAGCTACCTCAAGAGTCGACCCCAAGTCTGCAACGAGTCGACCCCATCACACTGCCGCTGACTGTAGCATCTTTACGAGCCAACTCCAATGGACTATGAGTAGACCCTAGAACGATCTCAGAGAATAGATAGAAAGCTAAAAAAATTATCACATTGATGAGTCGACCTATGAACTACTCGAGCCGACTCTTGCTTAGCACGTGTCGAGCCTAAACAAAGATAGTCCATTGAAGAGTCGACTCTTGAAATTGATAGGTCGACTTCTAAAAATCTCGAGTCAACCTCTGAACTGAGAGAGCAGATTCCACAAACACCATAGATCAAATATAAAGTAAAGTAAAAATAGAAGCAAGCTCGAGCTGATTTCTAAAGATCACAAGTCGACTTTTGAAAATCTCAAGTCAACCCCAGAAATCTACGAGTTGACCCCTCTACACCTGACAACTGCAATGACTAGTTTTTCTGCAAATCTAAACGGTTATTTTCCTCTCTCAATGGCTCTATTAATTATCTAACGATTAGAAATATTTTTCAACCATCTCCAAAGAGTATAAATGCTTGGAAACATCAAAGAAAACAACAAGCTTAAGCACCACAAAGAAAAATCCACTAAGAGCAAGAGAGAGAGAAAAAAGAGAGCTTAAATGAGTAATTCATTCTTTAGAGCTTTCATTATGAGCTGAACGATCACATCCTCAACTTTAAAGAGTTGGTGAAGCGCCTTCAAGAAATATTCAAGTCAACCAACCTAGTGTAGCTCCATTTATTGTTTTGTATCTACTGTCTTGGAGTTATATTTATTGTAACAACATTTAATTCTTTCTATCTTTTACTGTAACAAATTTCTAGAACTGAACTTGGGGGAAAGATCTGTACAAACATTGAATTGGATTGTGTTGAGCTTGGGAAAGGCTCAAGGTAGGTTTTGGTTGATTAGCTTGGAAATCAATTGGGTTGATTGTGAACCCAAAAAATAATTGGTGAAGGTTTTGGTTGATGGACCTAAAAAAATTAACTGAGTTTAGTTGTGAACCCCAAAAACAACTAGGATGTAATTTAACTATAGATTATAGTGAAATTTTCAAGAAGTTTTGGAAAGTGGATGTAGGTGTAGGGTTAGCACCGAACCACTATAAACTTCTTGTATTTAACTTGCTTATTTTCTTGTTTTAATATCTTCAATATTTACTTACTGCTAACTTGCTGACATCATTATTCATTTTTTAAGATTTAATTCTACTGCATTATTTATCAAAGTTTTTTGAAAAATCTAATTCACTCTCCCTCTTGGACTGAAGAGGCAGGCAACAAAGAGAGAGAAAGGATAGGAAGAGAGAGAAAGGGGAGAACAAAACTCTCTCTCTAACCAAGAAGAGGAGAGGTGGCTACTGGTGGAAGACAGGAGGCCTAGGAAACCACAGCCAGCCAATAGGCGACTGGTGACCGGTGTGGCAGGCTGTCGACAATGCCAAAACTCACAAAAAGAAATGGTTCCGACCCCACTTAAATCATGAAATCCATGGCATGTTGGCACCACCGGCGACCGACAGTGCCAAAGCTTACAAAAATAAAGGTTCTGACACCACTTAAATCATGAAAATCCATAGCATCCTAACAACCGATGTCTTGGCCATGGCTTTTAGCCACTGCGAGGGATCGAGGAAAACCTCCTGCGACAAGCACCGCCGATGGAGGCAGCCGAAATCGGAAAATAAAGGGTTGGTTTTTCGAAAATAGGAGAACAAGGGTATCACCCTTTTCTGCCAAAAAATCGGCGATCCCAAGCCAAAATCAAGCCTTTAAGGGTTCGGTAGAAATAGGAGAGAGGTAAATCAAAGGGGACAGGTCCTTACCTGGTTTTCGGCGACATTGGCTGTCGCAACAGTGCAAAAGGTAGCCAGCATGCGAAGAGAAAAAAACTGAAATTTTGGCGATAGCTTCAATCGAGGACCTAGGCTCTCTGGTGAGATCAAAGAGAGGATCAGAGGGGCTCTAAATAGGGTTAAGGAAGGCTGGAATCCGGTCCTTGGTCGGATGCCTTCCGATGTGATCAAGATTCTTCTTACTTTGTCGCATGTGCAACCCTTTTTTTCATTTCCCTTTTGGGTTGAAGCATACTTCTAGGCTAGTCAAATGGACTTGGTCCAGTTCGTAATCATGCTCTAAAAGGGCCTGGGTATTACAATTCTAGTTCCCCTAGTTATAGGTCGGGTAATCCCTCACTTTTATCATCACTTTAGTCTCCATAGCCAATTCAAGTTGAGACTGCTAACTCCTCTGAACTTTCGGTTGCTAAAGTTGGAACACCTACCTCTTGATGGCAAGAAACTTTGCTACTGAGGGTCTATTTGGATTTTTCTATAGAATTGGGCTGAAAATCCTGTAAGATTTATAGATTGAGCCAATACAACCAACAAGATCACAAGCTATATGTTAACCTAGGCCTGTATTCATAAAATACCTACAAATAGCTTTGGAGTAGACTGGCCCAGAACTTATAGGGAGAAAAGAGGGGATTCGAGTGGGCCCACTCCAAAGCTATTCATGGATATTTTGCCTAATCCAACCCGTGGTTTATGATCTTACTGATTGTACTGGCCCAAGTGACAATTCTACAAAATTTTCAGCCTGATTTTGTAGGAAAATCCAAGTAGGCCATAAATGTTTTTGTCCCTTAACTAAAAATCTTGTTTCTGTGCACCAACTTGTTGAACAAGATTATGTTGTGTAGGTTCATGCGACAGGCTAATTGATTGGGAAGGGTGACAAACGTGGCTGACTTTTCTTTTTGGTGTCTTTTCTTCAACAGACTTCTCATATTGTTGGTTATTATTTAGAAGAAGAGGCATCAAATGTTTATTATGGCGCCCAAGACTTGGCCATCGCCATTGTTGTTGTTTTTGTAAGCCTGTTTCTTGTAACATTCCAATTTCTTTAAATCGAATCTTGAATTTGCCTAAGTGTGTTGCTCATTTATCTGAAAAATTTCAGGCATACATTTTCTATCTTCTAACACAGTAATTAAATCGTTTGATGTGATACATTCAGATATTTGGGGCCCTCCCAACATCATCTCTAGGTCTGGCTTTAGATATTATTGAGTTTCATTGATGAATTCTCATGGTGCACATAGGTTTGTTTTTTACATCATAAGACTAAAGTCCTTTACAATATAGTAATATTGTTGAAACTGCTAGAACATTTCTTACTCTGACAAATGTTCCTTGCATCTTTTGGGCTGGAGCATTAGTTACTAGTGTCTACCTCATTTACATAATGCCCATATCTTCAACTAAAAAAAAAATCTTCTCCTGATGAAATTTTGCATGGAACATCACCTGACCTTTCTCTTCTTTGAGTCATTGGATGTTTATACCTTGTACTTTTGCCGACTAGAGATCGATCCAAGCTTGATTGTAAGTCATTGTATCTTCCATGGTTTGCCTACCTTTCAAAAGGGCTCTCAGTATTCGGTATCACAATCCTACTTCAAAATGCTTCTTCATATCTTGCGGTGCCACTTTTCTTGAAACCATCTCATACTTCTCCAAGAAGCAAGTTCATGAACCTGCCGATCACTTTAGGCCTGAGAATTTCCAACTAATAACAAATTGGACCAACCTACAAGGCATCCATTGCAATCCACAACCAATGACCACTTGGCACCTACTATTATCGAAACCTATTCACCTGCATCTGTTGATCCTATGCCATCCACTGCTACAAAGATGCCAAATTTAAGCTCTTCAACTATTGCTCCAACACATGAATTTGCTTGATGCATCTCAACTCGAGAAAATGAACGTTAAGGCTCCCCACTTGGCTCAAAGATTATTCACGTTGTACACATTCTTTTCGGCCTTCATTGTAGCAATCACTTCACATCAAATTCCCTCTCTGTATGATACAGTCTCCACTAAACATTGTTGGCAGCAAGAAATGAAGGAATAAATTGATGCCCTCCATGAAAACCACACATGGGACCTTGTTGAATTGCCTCGTGCAAGCGTGATTGTGGGCTGCAAATGGATCTATTCTATTAAAACTCATATAGATGGATCTATGGACAGATATAAGGCATGATTGGTTGCAAACGGCTATTCATAGAAACTTAGTATTGACTATGAAGAGATGTTTGCACCAATAAAGACAATTATTAAAACCGTGATAGCCTGGCTGCCCATAAGAAGTGGCCTAGCTCCAAATAGAAGTGAAGATTGGTTTATTATATGAAAATCTCGAATATGACACCTCCACCTGATTATCAAGTTGCTTTATCGACTACTATTATGTCGACTTTGAAAAGCTTTTTATGGTTTGAAGCAAGCTTCATGATCGTGGTTTGAAAATTTCGAAACAACCATCATCTCTTTTGATATAAGGCAAAATTAATTCTGATTATTCTCTTTATGTTCATTCTTCTCCTACCGGCATTGCTCTTCTTCTATTTTGTGTGGATGATATAATCATTTCTATGAGTTGATGCCAAGCTATCTCCTCACTTAAGCAATGGCTAAAAACACAAATTGAAGATGAAGGACATGGGTTACCACCATTATTTCATTGGCATTGAGGTTGTATCGTCTCCGTGAGGTTATTTGTTCTCACAACATATTTACATAAGTGACCTCATCTCTCATATTAGACATAGATATTTAGGCTATGGATACTCCTTTTAAGCTTAATGTCAAATATCATGCTCAGATGGGAAAAAACATGGTTAATCCCAGATTATTACGACCGGCTTGTGGGTGCTGTCATTAATCTCATCATCACACATCCAGATGTTCTCTATGCAGTCAACATTGATAGGCAATTCATGGCTAACTACAGATTCCTAACTTGACTGTTTGTAATTGCATTATTCTCGCTCTTCAGTGCACCCTTGGTCATTTAGTGGACCTCTTCATACCACTGCTTATTCTAATTCAGTTGAAATCCGGCAATCTACTACCCGTTATTCTTTCATGAGCCATCTCTTATTATCATGGAAAACCAAGAAGTAAGAGACATTCTCCAAACCTAGTATGGAAATCAAGTATCGGGCTATGTCATCTATCTCAAGGGAAATCGTTTGGTTACAGCCTCCACTGGATGATGTCATCATTCACTTGTCATCACGAACGCCCTTGTATTGTCATAATAATAGTATTATCTGCATTGCTGCAAATCCAAATTTTCATGAAAGGAACGAACATATCAAAGTTAGTTGTCATTTTGTCTATGAGAAGTCTGATACAGGTCTCATTTTATTGCCTTGGCTTCCTAGCAATCGGATAAACTGCGGATTTGTTTACTAGAAACTATGGCTACCAAGCGTCATCAATATGTATGTTATATATCTTCTCTATTCTTTAGAAGGCATTTTGGTCATTAAGCTTTATGTATGTTGTTTAGAGCAGGAAAATGGATTGCGAAAGTTGCCCTATGTTAGTTGTTCAAAGAAATGGTTGAGAAGGAAACGGGTTTGCTATATTTTTTGTTAAAGATCTGTCCCTTCGAGAGGTATTGTCCGTTTTGGGCACATCGTGCGCTATCTTGGGCGCGTCCCACGCTACCCTCACGGCTTGTCCCACAAAAGGCGCCTCTCAAAGGAAAGGGGTTTTGCCCCTTCTTATAAAGTTTCGCTACTCAACCGATGTGGGACTAAAGTCCCGAGTCCCCATCGGCTTTCCAACACTAGCCACCCTAGCGAGAAGGATTCGTGCGGGGAAGCTACAGCGGGGCCCTTCCTCTAGCACCATCTATTAGAGCAAGAAAATGGATCGCATCCCCTCGAGAGGGATTGTCCACTTTGGCGCGTTGTACGTTATCTTTGGGCGTGTCCCGCACTACGTACCCTTTGGACGCGTCGTGCGCTACCCTCACGGCTTTGTCCCACAAAAGGTGCCTCTCCAATGGGAGTACAGGGACAGCTCAGTGGGAGGTATTGTCCACTTTGGGGTCGGCCTACGCGTCCTGGACAACCGTGGCTAGCTTCCTCTCACGATTTTTCCCCACTTAGGTTGGCGCCTCTCGAAGGAAATGGATTTTGGCCCCTCCTTATAAAGCACAATCATTTCTGCTACTCAACCGATATGGACTAAAGTCCCGGGTCCCTATCCACTCCCCAACACTAGCCCTCCTAGCGGGAAGGATTCGTGTGGAGAAGTTACGGCGGGGCCCTTCCTCTAGGGCCATCTTTGAGAGCAAGAAAATGATCATGTCCCCTCGAGAGGTATTGTCCGCTTTAGGCGCGTCGTGCGCTACCCTTGGGTGCGTCCCGCGCTACTCTTTGAGTGCGTCGTGCGCTACACTCACGGCTTTTGTCCCACAAAAAGCGCCTCTCGAAGAAAAGGGGTTTTACCCCTCCTTATAAAGCACGCACAATTCTTTCCGCTACTCAACTGATGTGGGACTAAAGTTCCGGGTCCCCATATGCTCCCCAACATATGTATATAGATGTGTATATCTATGTATGTCTATCTAGATGCATATATATCACTAGTAAGAAGATAAACTCTCCTGCAATGTCAAGATAGTTGAGCTAGCGCAACTTTTGCTCCATAACTTCCACTTTCTTCCTCTTCTTCTGTAAACTAAATGTTGGAAATAAAAAGTCAATTTTGTGGTTCCAATATCCTTTTTTTTTTATGGAATCCAATGTAATTTTTTTATTTTTTTATTTTTATGGAATCCAATGTAATTTTTTTATCTTTAGTGTACTTAAAAGTGTTTTAGTTTGATCCTACTTTATGTAAAAAGAAAAAAAAAAACCAGCGGGTGGTTTCTTACAAGGAGAGGATGTTGTTTTTGAGTTTTTTGGAAAGAAAGAAAAAGAGTGGTGAGGACCTGGTAAGAAAAGTCCAAAAGCAGCTGAATTTTGTGCATGAATGGATGGGGAGAAAAATCATTTCCTAGTTCTCTACAATTTCAGTTTTTTTATAGTTGAAATGATATGTTTTTGAAATGGATTTGAGCCAATCCCATGTGGCCTTGTTTAGCCGTATTTTCCATTGCTGGCTTGGTGCCATTTGTATGCTATTAGTATGCATTTAGCTCCAACACAGGGAACCAAGGATGGAATCATGAACGATCCTGATCTTTAGTGTAGCCGAAGCCACAGAGATAGGAACAAATCCTCCACGCCAAGGTCATAAACCAACATTGGATTGATGGCTTTGATTCAAGTGAACGTGATGGCTAGCGCTTCTCGTCCACAATTGGCTTCTCCATCATCTCCGTGGGTCCATCATCTTTGCTGTACCACTATAGAATATTATCTATTACTGTGTGCACTATGTGGCCATACATGCCGCCAATAATGACCGCTGATTCTTATAAGATTTATTTATCAAGCATGCATCTCGGTACGCCACTATAAAAACTAGCGGCCATAATTAGCTGCATGCAGAGCTGTCCTTGATACATGCAGTGATAGACAATAATTTTTTCACATTTTAGCACCAAAATCTTGAGGCTGGTCCGGAGCTGCTCCGTCAAACCTTATACCATCCCAAGCTTTACCGTTGCCACATCCTCCGGTCCATTGTGCTCGCAGGCCACCATTTGAACCCACGAGCGTGCTCGGACCGAGCCTGGGAGTTCTCGGCGGCAGCGCTGATGAACAATCACATGGAGACGGCTGTAAGTTAATGCCCCGATTATGACAGGGTTGGTCGTAAAAATATGGATGATTTGAGCCTCCCAATTGAAAACAGAAGGGTGTGTGTCAGAACCTTCGGGGCGTTTGGTAACCCCAACAGGTTCACCATGGTGATCTAAGATCTCCGGTGATCCGAATACTGGGTGATTTGATCCCCAGTAATCTAACATCAATATGTTTGGTAGGCAATGGTCCAGTAATTAAAAATCTCCGGGGTATCCATGAGTAACTTGTTGGTATGGTATGGAGATCCAAGATCACCGACCACATAATACCACAAATACCCTTAATATATTTTAGATGGATTTTTTATGTGTTTTTAATTCTCATGAATCAAAAATGTAAATCAATATGCTAATTTCTATAATAGCATCATAATTTTGTCACATATTCTAACTTTTAGTAGCTCTTATCATATATTTATTAATTATATAAAATATATTATAATAAAATATTAATATATCTATCAATGTATTAATTATTAATATATTCTATAAAAATATATTTATTACTCCTATAAATTATTAATCTTAAAAAATATCTTATTTTTCATTATAGAATTAATAATTTTATTTATAATTATAATAGATTTTAATACTAATAATTATTTGATTAGAAAAATAAGGTAAATAGGAATAATATATTAAATATTTTATTATATAAATATAAAATATAATAATATATTCTACTATAATTTAAAATTATCCTTCAATAATAATAGGATAATAATATGATTAGTAATATATCATAATATAAAATATCATTAATATAATATATAATATTATATGTATATAGCATTGATATAAATATATTGATGGTATATTGAGGGGTATTTTTGTCTTTAATTTTTAATCCAGGATCACTGCCCTAGGGTGATCTTGGATTTCTGACCTCAAGGACGAGTATCCCATCACCGAGTTGGGCGGTGATGGAAGGAGTGGAGGTGATTTAGGATCACCACCACGTAGGATCACAATGGTGGCAACCAAACGCGGGTGATCTCATCACCTCCACCCACATCACTTTTTGATCCTGGGATGATCACTCCATACCAAACGCCTCCGTGTTTTTGGCGGTTACAGAAAATAATTTGGTCCAATAATACGTTATTAGGTGGGGCTAGGACTAAGACTTAAGCTTAAAATACTGTGTGGATAATTAGACTGAAAAATCTATATGAGTTGTAAATTAGATCATTCAGCTAGATCTATATTTATAAATACCCAAAAATAGTTTTAGAATGTGCCAATCTATATTTATAAATACCTATTAGATGATTAAGGGACTGTTTGATTTTTTTCTTCTTCCCGTAGGATTTGGATCGATTCACTCCAAAGTCATTTGTAGATATTTATACATATAGGCCTAGTCCATCCTGTAGGGGTCAAATGGACCGGATAATATGAATCAGAATTTATTTTTGTATCCAAATCTATTAAGTTATAGATAGAAATTTGAGTATTCTGACTAATATTCATATCCATATCTGTCAAAGAAAAAGGATATGGATATGGATAGACAGCTATCCGATCGATATTCGAATATCCGATACTATTTGTAACCCTATTTAAATTTATATGACACTAATAATTTTTTTAAAAAAATAAATGACCATATTAATATACTATTAACTTGATTTATCATCCACTTAATAATATCTTTGATTTTACAATAATAAAGTTTAATTATCTGATTTATAGTATTTATGTCTATACTTTGGTATCCGATTATATCCAGATCTGTTTAAAACAATATGTATATAAACTTTTGCATCTGCATTAGCATCCGTATCCGTATCTATATTCATTAAACAAAACAAATATGGATGTGGATATGCTAGTATCCGATTCTAATTTCAGGCCCTAACCAGCCTGTAAATCATATTATTTTGCTTGTTGTACTAGCCCAACCCATGGATCTCATAGCATTTTCAACTCAATCATCCCAAACATACCCTAAATTTAAACCAATCCAACTCAATTTAATAAATAAATAAATAAATTTATAATTATATTTCATGTTGTTGCTGGGGGTCCAAACCAAGAACGATTGGCACAGCGGTGTGAACGGGGTTCCCTTGGAATACTTCGGTTGCGCTCCACCTTCCGCCGGGAAACCTGCAAGCAAGCCTCGTACCACCACCGGGGTAGTGGGGGCCCTCCGACGATCAAGTTAGGGGAGATCGAAGGAGAAGGAGAGGGTAGGCAGGTAAGATGATACTCTGGAAAATCTTGCTTACCCTCCCCCTTCCCCCCCAGCCGCATATATATCAGGCTGGGGGGTTTTTTTCGGAGATTGGTCATCGTGTGGCGCGATGGGGTTGCCACCTGACATGGTCGTTACAGGGCGTCGTGGGCAGCGCTGGTACGGCTATGGCAGGGGTAGTGGAGCTCCCGCTTTGTACGACTGTTACAGGGGATCGTGGACAGCGCCGGATACGGCCGTTGCAGGGAGTAGTGGAGCAGGGGGCCGCGGCGGTGCCTCAGGGGAACCAGTCTTTGTTGTCAAGAGTTTGCCGCTCGGGGTCGGATCGCCTGGATCAAGGGGCAGCCGACTCGAGGTCGGGCTGCGGAGCCGAAGATATCGACCCGAGGTCGGATTGCTGGATCAAGGGGCAGCCGACTTGGGGTCGGGCTGCGGAGCCGAAGATATCCGACCCGAGGTCGGATCGCTGGATCAAGGGGCAGCCGACTCGGGGTCGGGCTGCGGAGCCGAAGATATCCGACCGAGGTCGGATCGCTGGATCAAGGGGCAGCCGACTCGGGGTCGGGCTGCGGAGCCGAAGATATCCGACCCGAGGTCGGATTGCTGGATCAAGGGGCAGCCGACTCGGGGGTCGGGCTGCGGAGCCGAAGATATCCGACCCGAGGTCGGATGCGCTGGATCAAGGGGCAGCCGGACTCGGGGTCGGGCTGCGGAGCCGAAGATATCCGACCCGAGTCGGATCGCTGGATCAAGGGGCAGCCGACTCGGGGTCGGGCTGCGGAGCCGAAGATATCCGACCCGAGGTCGGATTGCTGGATCAAGGGGTAGCCGTAGTCTTCCTGGGCGCGCGTGCCGGTCACGTGGGGCATGGTGGGCTTAAGTTCCCCCGTAACAGGTAGCCCCCTACTTCCGAGCCTGGAACCAGGAGGGGAACGGGTGAAGGGAGTGACGCTTCGAGATTGCCGCCATCCCTCGGAAAGGCGCGCACGCTCCGAGCTCCCCACCTTCTTTATGGCGTATGGCGGTTGTCGCTGATCTGGCGGTCTGCGGATTTCGGCGGACATCCTTCCTTAATGGCGTCGATTCGCCTTTGGGGCGCGAACGATCCTTCGGCAGCCAGGCGTCCTCTGGCGTCACCGAGGCGTCACCCGCCTTTCCGCCTATTTAACCGGGGGCCCTCCCCCGTCCGCCTTTCTCTTCACAGGCATCCTCGAGTTTCTCCCTTGTGCTGCTGCCGTTGCCGTCGGACTGTTCGTTCGCCCCTCCTTTGACGCTCTCGGAGCCGTTCTGCTGAGGGTCTCCTCCGAGGCGGATGACCGGATTGTGGCGGAGGTCATGGAAGCGAAAGCTCAGATTACGGAGCGAGCGGAGGCGGCGCTGGCCGAGAAGAGCGCGGAAATCGGGCGTCAGGCGGTACAGGCCTATCGTCAGTCCGCCGAGTTCATCCGTGACATGTCGGATGCGGGGTCCGACTCCTTTGCCTTAGGCATCGATGAAGGCCTGGCAAGGGTGTCCGCTAAATACCCCGGAATTGATCTGAGTGGGGTCTCCCTCCTCGACTCCCCTCCGATGCCATTGCCTGCCGATTCTCCAACCGTCTCCCTACCCTTCGCGGACGTGCTCGCCGTTCCAGACCCAGGGGTTCCTCCAAGCTGACTCTCTGTACTTTTCTTTGTTCTTTTCTTTGTATGTTGGCGTTTTGCCATGTTGTATGGGTCTCGGCCCTGATGCAACGAAAGTTAATGCAAACAAAGTGTTTCCTCATTTCACTTTCGTCCTTCCTCTTTTTAACTCCTGGTAGCGTCTCGCCGACTCCTGACTCTTGAAGTTCCTCCGGCGCTAGGCCAGGCATCCGAGGGTTAGGCCTCAGGAAATTCTTCCGGCGCTAGGCCAGGCATCCGAGGGTTAGGCCTCAGGAAATTCTTCCGGCGCTAGGCCAGGCATCCGAGGGTTAGGCCTCAGGAAATTCTTCCGGCGCTAGGCCAGGCATCCGAGGGTTAGGCCTCAGAAAAATTCTTCCGGCGCATAGGCCAGGCATCCGAGGGTTAGGCCTCAGAAAATTCTTCCGGTGCTAGGCCAGGCATCCGAGGGTTAGGCCTCAGGAAATTCTTTCGGCGCTAGGCCAGGCATCCGAGGGTTAGGCCTCAGGAAATTCTTCCGGCGCTAGGCCAGGCATCCGAGGGTTAGGCCTTAGGAAATTCTTCCGGCGCTAGGCCAGGCATCTGAGGGTTAGGCCTCAGGAAATTCTTCCGCTGGTCGGCCAAGGCTGGCGCAAGCCGAGGCGACCGGTCGGGGCTTCAGGCTAGTCTGCTCCCGGGATGATCATCGGGTTAGCCTGGCATCCGAGGGCCGAGCCTCGGAAAATTCCGCTCGTTGATCGGCCAAGGCTGGCGCAAGCCGAGGCGACCGGTCGGGGCTTCAGGCTAGTCTGCTCCCGGGATGGTCATCGGGTTAGCCTGGCATCCGAGGGCCGAGCCTCGAGGAATTCCGCTCGTTGGTCGGCCAAGGCTGGCGCAAGCCGAGGCGACCGGTCGGGGCTTCAGGCTAGTCTGCTCCCGGGATGGTCATCGGGTTAGCCTGGCATCCGAGGACCGAGCCTCGGAAAATTCCGCTCGTTGGTCGGCCAAGGCTGGCGCAAGCCGAGGCGACCGGTCGGGGCTTCAGGCTAGTCTGCTTCCGGGATGGTCATCGGGTTAGCCTGGCATCCGAGGGCCGAGCCTCGGGAAATTCCGCTCGTTGGTCGGCCAAGGCTGGCGCAAGCCGAGGCGACCGGTCGGGGCTTCAGGCTAGTCTGCTCCCGGGATGGTCATCGGGTTAGCCTGGCATCCGAGGGCCGAGCCTCGGGGAATTCCGCTCGTTGGTCGGCCAAGGCTGGCGCAAGCCGAGGCGACCGGTCGGGGCTTCAGGCTAGTCTGCTCCCGGGATGGTCATCGGGTTAGCCTGGCATCCGAGGGCCGAGCCTCGGGGAATTCCGCTCGTTGGTCGGCCAAGGCTGGCGCAAGCCGAGGCGACCGGTCGGGGCTTCAGGCTAGTCTGCTCCCGGGATGGCCATCGGGTTAGCCTGGCATCCGAGGGCCGAGCCTCGGGGAATTCCGCTCGTTGGTCGGCCAAGGCTGGCGCAAGCCGAGGCGACCGGTCGGGGCTTCAGGCTAGTCTGCTCCCGGGATGGTCATCGGGTTAGCCTGGCATCCGAGGGCCGAGCCTCGGGAAATTCCGCTCGTTGGTCGGCCAAGGCTGGCGCAAGCCGAGGCGACCGGTAGGGGCTTCAGGCTAGTCTGCTCCCGGGATGGTCATCGGGTTAGCCTGGCATCCGAGGGCCGAGCCTCGGGAAATTCCGCTCGTTGGTCGGCCAAGGCTGGCGCAAGCCGAGGCGACCGGTCGGGGCTTTAGGCTAGTCTGCTCCCGGGATGATCATCGGGTTAGCCTGGCATCCGAGGGCCGAGCCTCGGGGAATTCCGCTCGTTGGTCGCGCGCCTATCACTTGCCGCTCGACGGGGTTTCTCCGTGGCCAGCTGCGATCGTGTTTTCTCCTCCTCTCAAAGCGTCGCCTGGGGAACACCAGAAGGCCATTAAATGCTAATTGAGGCGTTACTTGGGAAATCGGACCGGCCAGTTGCTGCTTGCGAGGAGTGCCAGTTAAGCGGCCGCGATACGCGCGTTCTTCGAAGCGGATGCGGCCTGGGCGCGTGCGGAGATACGTGGGCCGCGGGATACACGCCGCCCGGAGTGTCCTGCACAAAGAATGCAATTAAGGAGAACGACGCTTAGGAGATCGTGGGGGGATAAGCCTCGAGAGCCAGAACGGCTCCGGATTCGATGTGCCCGCATTTATTGGAGCCACCCGCATCGGAACGACCGAGGGGCCATAGTTTGGCTATAAATATAAGCGCAGGTGCGGTGGAGCCTGCCAAGCCGGAGCTGTTCAGGTTGCCATGGATCGTGGACCTCCTCTCCGGCGCGTGGCTGGGAAATCCCTGCCGGAGGAACGGGAGGCGCGTCCCTCGCGACTTCCACCAACTAGCCGTTTCATCTGGGATCAACGGAAAGATTCTCCCCGGTGGAACTCCGCTCTAGGCGTTTCATCCGGGATCACGCCTCCTCGCGCTCTTCTCCCTTGTATTCCTTTCCTCCCCTTCTCCTGGGGAGGACCGGAATATCCCTTGGAGGTGGCGTTCCTCTAGGAGCAGTGTGAACTTCTTCTTCATCCGCGCCGGCTCTTCGTCTTTTGCGTGAGGCGTCGATGGCGCCTCCGGGGGGAAGCACCCACGTCCGGTGGGATTGCAACTGCTTCGGGTGGAGGGTTCGGGATCCCAGATCTTCAGCTCCACGGAGTCCCCACCTCTTCCTTACTTTCTTTACTCCCCAATCCCCCTCTGGGAATTCTTTGTAATCACACGAACACGCCATTGTAACCAGGAATTATTGAAATGAAAAGAACTATATATTTTTTTGAACTGTCTTTCTGGCTTTGTCTTTCTACTGGTAATATACCCGCAGGTTAGCGGAATTCCAGCTCCTTGGAATTTCTCGACCATCTAGGGCCTCCAACTGGTAGGAGCCAGGTCGGTTTACCCAGCGAACCCTATACGGGCCTTTCCAATTTGGCGCCAGCTTCCCACCTTCCGCGGGTTGAGATGCTTTGGTTCGCCTTAGCACCAGATCTCCGATTCTGAAAAGTTTTTGGTCGGACCTTGGAGTTATAATATCGGACCACCCTCCGCTGACATATCGCCATCCGAACCTGCGCCATTTTCCTCGCTTCTTCCAAGAGGTCCAGGTTCCCTCGGAGTTGCTCCGAATTGGCCTCGGGTCGGTGCGCGGCCACCCGGGGCGAGGGGAGTCTGAGCTCCACGGGGACAACCGCTTCCGTGCCATAGGTTAGGCTGAAAGGCGTCTCCCCGGTAGGGGTCCGATGCGTGGTCCGATACGCCCAAAGGACGTTCTCGAGTTCTTCGACCCAAGCTTGCCTCGTCCGACCGATTCGCACCTTAATTCCTTGGAGGATTGTCCGATTTGTCACCTCGGCCTCGCCGTTGGTTTGGGGATGCGACACAGATGTGAACCGATGCTCGATCCCGAACTCCTCGCAGAAGTCACGGAAATTCTTGTTGTCGAACTGTCGACCATTATCCGAGATGAGGACCCGGGGTACCCCAAATCGAACAATGATGTTTTTCTTCACGAACTTCCGGACTTGCGCCTCCGTGATAGTGGCCAGCGGCTCTGCCTCCACCCACTTGGTGAAGTAGTCGATTGCAACAATCAAGAATTTTCGCTGGGCGGAAGCGACGGGGAATGGTCCGAGGATATCCATTCCCCACTGTGCGAAGGGCCAGGGTGCGGTGATTGGTGCCAAGGGGACAGAAGGGACTCTCTGGACGTTGGCGTGGCGCTGGCAGGCGTCGCATTTCCGTACGTGATCCTTTGAGTCCTCCAACAAGGTAGGCCAATAATAGCCTTGCCTCATGATCTTGTGCGCCAAGGACCTAGCCCCCCGAGTGCGATCCGCAGACACCCTCGTGGACTTCGCCGAGGACGTAGGCCGCCTCCGAGGGGCGGAGGCACCTTAAGAGGGGGGCGGTAAACGAGGTCCGATACAGCCTCCCTTCATAGAGTACGTAGTGGGCGGACTTCCTGACAAGTCGCCGAGCTTGATCTTCGTCTTCAGGGAGGATCCCTTCGGCGAGGTAGGCGACGAGCGGGTCCATCCAAGACGGCTCCGGATCAATCGCCATCACCGCTCCAGCCTCGCCGATGCTTGGGGCATCCAGGGTCTCCAGGTAGATTGCCCTCGACAAGTTGTGCGCCTCTGCGCCCACCAAGCGGGACAACCTGTCGGCCCTGGCATTTTCGCTTCTGGGGACCTGCTGGAGGTCGACGCTGCCGAGGTCGGGAATGAGTGCTTGCACCTTCCGGACGTAGTTCCGCATGGTCGGGCTCCGGGTCTCGAACTCCCCACGGACCTGCCCGACCACCAGCTGGGAGTCGGTGAAGACCTTCAAACGCCGGATGCCGAGCTCCCCGGTGAGTTTGAGTCCCGCGACTAGGGCCTCGTACTCCGCCTCGTTGTTGGTCACTGGAAATCCAAACCTCAAGGCATACTCGGCTATCACTCCATCAGGACTGGTAAGGACCAGCCCGGCCCCTCCACCCTCGGGGTTCGACGACCCATCGATGTGAAGCGTCCAGGTCGGGAGGTCGAGGCTGGGCGTTTCCGGCGGTCTAGGTTCCGCCTCCTGCACCGTGCACTCAGCGAGGAAGTTCGCGAGCACCTGGGCCTTAATGGCGGGTCGAGGCTGGTAGCGGATGTCGAACTCACCAAGTTCTACTGCCTACTTCACCAGCCGTCCCGCATTCTCGGGGTTGCTGAGGATCTGTCGTAGTGGTTGATCAGTTAAGAGGGTGACAGAATGGGCCTGGAAATAGGGGCGGAGCCTCCTGGTCGCGGTCAGCAGCGCGAAGGCGATCTTTTCAGCCTTCGTATACCACGCCTCGGCATCCCGTAGGACCCGGCTGATGTAGTACACGGGCTTCTGGAGCTTTGCCTCTTCCCGAACCAGCACCGCACTGACCGCGGTTGGGGAGACCGCCAGATAGAGGTAGAGCATCTCCCCTTCTTGCGGCTTGGACAGCAGGGGAGGAGACGCCGGGTATTCCTTGAGCTGGTCGAACGCTGCTTGACATTCGGCCGTCCAGAGGAAGTCTTTCGGGCGTTTCAACACCTTGAAGAATGGTTGGCAGCGTTCGGCCGATTTTGCCACAAATCGTCCGAGCGCGGCGACCCTTCCAGCGAGCTCCTGAACCTCCTTCACTTTGGTCGGAGGGGACATACCTTGGATAGCCTTGATTTTGTCCGGGTTGGCTTCGATACCCCGCTGGTTGACAATGAAACCGAGGAACCTCCCGGCCGAAGCGCCAAAGGCGCACTTCGCTGGGTTCAGCTTCATGCGAAACTTCCGCAAGGTGGTGAAAGTCTCCTCCAGATCCACGATGTGCTGGTCTGCCTGGCGGCTCTTTACCAGCATATCGTCCACGTACACCTCCATGTTCCGGCCGATTTGCTCTTTGAAGATTTTGTTGACGAGGCGCTGGTAAGTGGCGCCAGCATTCTTCAGACCGAAGGGCATTACCTTGTAGCAGTACAGCCCCCGGTCTGTTATAAAGGCAGTTTTCTCCTCGTCCTGTGGGGCCATCATTATCTGGTTGTAACCGGAGAAGGCGTCCATGAAAGACAGCAGCTGATATCCGGAAGTCGCGTCGACCAGTTGGTCTATCCGCGGAAGCGGAAAGCTATCCTTAGGGCACGCCTTGTTCAGGTCGGTATAGTCGATGCACATCCTCCACTTCCCGCTCGCCTTCCGGACAAGTACGACATTTGCCAGCCACTCGGGGTAACTCACCTCCCTTATGAATCCTGCCTCCAAGAGCTTGTCTACCTCCTGGTCGACCACCCGGATCCGATCCGGGGCACAGTGTCTCTTCTTCTGCTTCACTGGCCGGTGGGTCGGGTCGACGTTGAGGGCGTGAGAAATGACCTCCGGGTCGATCCCAGGTACATCGGCCGCCGACCAGGCAAATACATCGGCATTGGCTCGGAGGAATTCCACCAACCGGGCCCGAGCTCCCGGGTCGAGATTGGCGCCGACCCGGACCGCCCGGTCCCGGCGGCCTTCCTCGAGGGGAACTTCGATCACTCCCTCGGCCGGCTCCCCCTGCCGCAAGGCCACCTCGTCTCTGGCATCAAGGGACTCGATGCTTAGGGCTTCTGCGGGCTTCTTCCCTTTGAGGGTCGCTAGGAAACATTGCCGTGCGGTCGGTTGGTCACCTCGGACCTCCCCGATCCCGACCGTCGTGGGGAACCGCATGAGCAAGTGGTACGTGGAGACCACCGCGCGAAGGGCGTTCAGCCCGGGTCGTCCGAGGATAGCGTTGTAGGCCGAGGGAACACGGACGACCAAGAACCCGAGTCGCACCGTGGCTTCTGTGGGTGCGACGCCCGCAGTCACAAGCAGCTCAACGACACCTTCCGCCGGGACAGCGTCACCGGTGAATCCTATGAGGGGGGTGGATATTTTGTGCAATAATTGTCTGGGCAAGCCCAGCTTTTGGAAGGCCTCGTAAAACAAGATATCAGCTGAGCTTCCACTATCCACAAGAACACGCCTTACATCATAGTTTGCCATAGTGAGGGAGATCACCATGGCGTCATCGTGGGGGGTCTGAACCTCCTTTACGTCCTCATCACAAAAGGTGATTACATTGCCGACCCTCTGCCTCTTTGCGACGGCCGCACCTGACGCCTCCGTCAAGCCCCCTGCGTTCCTCACGGGCCGGGGGCAGCCCCCAGTGATAGTGTGGATCACACCCGCGACGGGTCGATTCTGCTCCCGAGGCTCCGGAGGAGCCGGGTCGGCCGTATGCGGGTCTGCGGGGGGATGTCGGTCGCTCACATATCGACCGAGACGCCCCCGGCGGATGAGAGCCTCGATCTCGTCCCGAAGCTGGAAGCAGTCTTCTGTGTCGTGGCCGTGGTCTCGGTGGTACTCACAGTACGCCCGGGAGGGCCTCTTCCCAGGGGTCTTCCGCATCTGTCTAGGGGCCGGGAGGTCCTCCCGCCCCTTGATCTCCATAAGGATCTGGGCCCGGGGAGTCAGGAGAGGGGTGTACCGGTTGAAACGTCGGGGCGGAGAACGAGGGCGTGGGGCGCTGTGGTTCTTCGCCGGCGACGGGCTTCTGCGCCGACGCTGGGGCGTCGGGCTCCTCCTCTGGCGTGCCTCTTTCCGCCTTTTCTTCCCAAGCTTTGGAGGGATCTCGGCGGCCTCCTTGCTCCGGTGGGCGGCCGCCTCCTCGGCGTCCGCATACTGGTTCGCCCGGGACAACAGCTCTGGGAAGCTCCGCGGCAGGCGTTTGTCCAGGGAGAAGGTGAGTCTGCCCTTCCGGAAGCCACGCTTCAGGGCTGAAAGAGCTACTTCCTGACTCAGGTTCCGGACCTCCAGCATAGCCCTGTTGAAGCGGGTAAGATAATCCCGCAGGCTTTCTCCCTCTGTTGACCCCCTAATGGATTTTGATGAATACAAAACACTAGAGTATAATTCCATTTATCTTAATAATTTAATTGAGGAATTCATGTGATTAATTGAGAATATTGTTAAGAAATGTCTAGGCAAGTTCCCATAATTTTTATGAATTTATTGAAGAATATTTTGAGTTAAAGAAAACAGATCAGGGACAGCCGAGACGTCTCCGGATAGTTTCATAGACGTCTCTGGCACAAACAGGAAGAACTAGGACACTTGGAGACGTCCCCGGCACCTGCCGAGTCGTCCCCGCGCTAGCGGAGTCGACTCTCTCAGTAGCGGAGTCGACTCTCTCAGTGGCGGCAGAAAGGCAATTTTCAAGATGTTGCCCAGAGATGGTCACCCAAGAGGGGGGTGAATTGGGTGTTTTAAAAACTTTTTGCCTAATTAAAAATAAAACACACAAATATATGAACTAAAATAAAGATAAAGAAATAAGAAGAGACAACCACAAACACACGGTTTTATAGTGGTTCGGAGCCTTCACCGCTCCTACATCCACTCCCCAAAGCGCCTTTGGGAATTTCCACTATAATCCAAGATTACAGTACGGTAGTTTTGCGAGTTCACTACCCAACTCGTTGTTTTACACCGGGCTCACAACAAACCCTAAAAACCCCAATTTCTCTTAGGCTTGGGACGCCTTTTCTTTGTTCCAAGTCCCTTGACTGGAACAAGCACCACAATAAAAGAGTTTACAAAAGGAAATAAAAGCTCTAAGAAGCAAATATAACAATTATGAATAATGTAACCCGGAAGAATCCTTTTGCCGTTGGAAGCGTGGGAGATGTTGATTCTTCCGAGGTGGAGCATGTAGGGTTGAGTGTGAGCTTCGAATCCCGAGCGCACGAGAGTGGTTGAGCTTGAAATCGCTTGGGAGACTTGAGAATACTTGATTTCCTTCCTTGAATGCACTCACTCCCTTGAGCTTTTCTTTCTAACTTCTCTCTTGAATGATCTAGCTTTTTGGTTGGTGAAGAGTTGTTGAGAACCACTTAAGAGGTCCCTTTTTATAGCCCAAAAAGCAAATATAGCCGTTAGAAACAAAAAGAGAAGGATTTGAAATTCAAACCAAACCTGAAAAGTTGTCAGTCGCGTCCCAGGCGCTCCGGGGACGTCTCCGCTACAACGAGGGACGTCTCGCCTACAGGATTTTACTTTTTATGTTGTCTGGGGTCGACTCGGCACTTTACGGGGACGTCTCGGCTTGTCTGCACTTTTTGAGTGGGGACGACTCCGCTGCCTTGGGGACGACTCCGCTTCTTTGTCTCCGAAAGACATGTCCTCTGGAATTTCCTGAGAGAGTCGACTCCGCTCTTTCAGGGGACGTCTCGGCTCATCTGCACTTTATGCATGGGGACGGCTCCGCTGTCTCAGGGTCGACTCCGCTGCCTTATCACCGAAAAAACCATTCTCTGGAAAACCCTGAGAGAGCCGTCTCGGCTATCTTGGGGACGACTCGGGAACTCTCCTTTTTACTTGCGGGGACGACTCGGCGTACAGTGGGGACGTCTCGCGCATATCTCTTGAAAACTGCCTTTCTGCCGCCACTGAGAGAGTCGACTCCGCTATTGAGAGAGTCGACTCCGCTAACGCGGGGACGACTCGGCAGGTGCCGGGGACGTCTCCAAGTGTGCTAGTTCTTCCTGTTTGTGCCAGAGACGTCTCTGAAACTATCAGGAGACGTCTCGGCTGTCCCTGAACTTTTTCATTAACTCAAAATGTTCTTCAATGAATTCATAAAAATTATGGGAACTTGCCTAGACATTTTTCAACAATATTCTAGATAAAACACATGAATTCCTTAATTAAATTGTTAAGATAAAATGGGATTATGCTCTAGTGTTTTGTATTCATCAAAATCCATTAGGGGATCAACACAAGAGATATGCGCGAGACGTCCCCACTGTAAGCGGAGTCGTCCCCGCAAGTAAAAAGGAGACTTCCCGAGTCGTCCCCAAGATAGCGGAGACGGCTCTCTCAGGGTTTTCCAGAGAATGGTTTTTTCGGTGATAAGGAAGCGGAGTCGACCCTGAGACAGCGGAGTCGTCCCCATGCATAAAGTGCAAACAAGCCGAGACGTCCCCTGAAGGAGCGGAGTCGACTCTCTCAGGAAATTCCAGAGGACATGTTTTTCGGAGATAAAGAAGCGGAGTCGTCCCGAAAGCAGCGGAGTCGTCCCCATTCAAAAAGTACAAACAAGCCGAGACGTCCCCTTAAAGTGCCGAGTCGACCCCAGACAACGTAAAAAGTAAAATCTTGTAGCCGAGACGTCTCTCGTTGAAGCGGAGACGTCCCCGGAGCGCCTGGGACGCGACTGACAGCTTTTCAGGTTTGGTTTGAATTTCAAATCCTTTTTACTTTGTCTCTAACGGCTATATTTGCTTTTTTGGGCTATAAAAGGGACCTCTTAAGTGCTTCTCAACAACTCTTCACCAACCCAAAGCTAGATCATTCAAGAGAGAAGTAAGAAAGAAAAGTTCAAGGGAGTGAGTGCATTCAAGTGAAGAAATCAAGTGTTTTCAAGCTTCCCAAGTGATTTCAAGCTCAACCTCTCTCGTACGCTCGGGATTCAAAGCTCACACTCAACCCTACGCGGTCCACATCGGAAGAATCAACATTTCTCACGCTTCCAACGGCAAAAGGATTCTTCCGGGTTCTATTGTTCATAATTGTCATATTTGCTTTTTAGAGCTTTACTTTTCCTTTGTAAACTCTTTCATTGTGGTGCTTGTTCCAGTCAAGGGACTTGGAACAAGGGAAAGGCGTCCCAAGCCTAAGTAAAATTGGGAGTTTTAGGGTTTGTTGTGAGCCCGGTGTAAAACAACGAGTTGGGTAGTAAACTCGCAAAACTACCGTACTGTAATCTTGGATTATAGTGGAAATTCCCAAAGGTGATTTGGGGAGTGGATGTAGGAGCAGTGGAAGCTCTGAACCACTATAAAACCTTGTGTTTGCGATTGACCTTTCTCATTCCTCCTTCTTTACTTTAGTGTATATATTCATGTGTTTTATTTTTAATTAGTCAAAAGCTTTTAAAACACCCAATTCACCCCCCTCTTGGGTGACCATCTCTGGGCAACAAGTGGTATCAGAGCGGGTGCTCTGTGTATTTCTTGAAAGACCTAACCGTCTTAGCCAAAGATCTAGATGGCAACACCCTTTAACAATGTTCCTGCCGAGGGGCAAGCAACCAATAGACCTCCACTCTTCAATGGGACAAATTATACCTATTGGAAGACTAGAATGAGAATCTTCATTCAAGCACAAGACTATGCCTTGTGGAGGGTTATAGTCAAGGGACCACAAGAACCATCACACATGGTTAATGGCATTCGAGTTCCCAAACCTGAGGAGGATTGGGATAAGAATGATGATAGGATGGCTCAACTTAATTCTAGAGCCATGAACTCATTATTTTGTTCTCTAGATGTAAATGAGTTCAATAGAGTCTCCACATGTACTTCCGCTAAGGAAATATGGGATAGGCTTGAAGTTACCCACGAGGGTACAAATCAAGTCAAAGAGTCTAAAGTGAACATTCTAGTTCACAAGTATGAGTTGTTTAAGATGGAACCCAATGAAACCATCACATGCATGTTTACTCGCTTTACCGATATAATTAATGGTCTAAAGAGTTTGGGTAAATCTTATACTAACCCAGAACTTGTGAGTAAAATTCTCAGGTCTTTGCCGAAAGCATAGGAAGCAAAGGTCACGGCGATCATAGAAGCCAAAGACCTCAACACTTTGGGATTAGAACAACTACTGGGCTCATTGATGACGCATGAGCTCACAATGAAGCAACATGAAGAAGAGTTGCCGAAGAAAAGGACAATCGCACTCAAGGCTACCTCAAGTGTGTGTGAAGAAGAGAGTAGTGAGAGTGAAGAAGAAAGCCAAGATGAGGACTTGGGTTTGATAGTAAGGAAGTTTAAGAAATTCATGAGAAGAAAGAAACCTTTCCCAAGAAAGAAATTTGGAGGGAGAAATAATTGGGAAAAAGAAAAGGAAAAAGAAAGAGATCCAATCATATGCTATGATTGCAAGAGACCGGGACACGTTCGTTCCAAATGCCCTCAACAAAAGAAGTATTTTGGAAAGGAGAAGAAGAAGGCATTGAAGGCAACATGGGATGATAGTGACACATCATCCTCCGAGGAAGAGAAGGAAGAGACTGCCAATTTGTGCTTCATGGCGTTCGAAGACGACGAGGTATGTCAAAACCCAACTATAAATTTTACTTTAGAAGAATTATATGAAGCTTTTCAAGAACTTATGGGTGATTGTAGTATGTTAGGAGCAAAGAATAAAGAGTTAAAAGCCTCCAATCAAAAACTAAAGGAAGATTTTGAAAACCTATTAATTGAAAAGGAGAGCGTTAAAAATATTAACACTACTAACCTAGAAATCAAAAATTCAAAACTTAGCATTGAAAATGAAAAGGCAAAAACACTAATTAAGGAATTAAATCTAAAAGTAAAATCCCTACTCGATAATAATACCTCACTTGCACAAAATGTTGAATCCCTTAAAAAAGATAAGGAAGAACTAGTTAAAGAAAATTTGAATCTTAAGAATGAGGTACATAAGTACAAACCAATTGTTGAAAAATTCACACAAAGCTCTGAAAAATTAAATCTTATTCTTTCAAATCAAAGAGCTGTTTTCAATAAAGCCGGATTAGGATATAAAACTAACACACAACAAAAATACCTAAAGAATTTCTTTGTAAAAGCAAAAAATGTAAAAACTGAAAAACCTACATGCTTTCATTGTGGAAAGAATGGACATAAAGCCTACTCTTGTATTCAAAGAAAGATCCAAACTAACAAGAGTACATTTGTGAAAGCTAAAAACATAACTAAAGTATGGGTGCCTAAGGGAACCAACTACACTAACCACGAAGGACCCAAGAAAACTTGGATACCTAAGAGCTTCACATGATCATTTTGCAGGTATGTCTTGCAGCCGGAAACAAAAAGAGAATGTGGTATCTTGATAGTGGTTGCTCAAGGCATATGACCGGTGACAAGAGTCTCTTCATCACCTTGGAATCAAAAGAAGGAGGAGTAGTCACATTCGGAGACAATGCTAAAGGTCAAATCATTGGTGTTGGTAAAATCTCCATATCACCCTCCTCATTTATTGATAATGTATTGTTAGTTAATGGACTAAAACATAATTTATTAAGTATAAGTCAATTTTGTGACAAGGGATTTAAAGTATCATTTGAATCATCACTATGCATAATTAGTAGTCCAATTGATAATGAGATCATACTCACAGGACATAGGCATGGAAATGTTTACATGGTAGATCTTGATGATCTCACCATGAAGGATGGCCAATGTCTTGTAGCCATGAATCCCAAAGTCAATGAGACTAGTTGGTTATGGCATCGTAGGTTAGGGCATGCTAGCATGGATTTAATCTCAAAATTAATTACAAAGGATCTAGTCAAAGGACTACCAAAAATAGACTTTGAAAAGAATAAAATTTGTGCTGCATGTCAATTAGGGAAACAAACAAGAAGTTATTTCAAGTCTAAGAACATAGTCTCAACATCAAAACCCTTAGAACTAATTCATATGGATTTGTTTGGACCCACTAGAACTGCTAGTCTAGGGGGTAAGAAATTTGGTCTTGTAATTGTTGATGATTTTTCACGTTTTACATGGGTTTCATTTCTTGCACACAAAGATGAGTCCTTTCCCGCTTTTATCAAGTTTCATAATAGGGTTTCAAATGAACTCAATCTTAAACTAAAAGCAATTAGGAGTGATCATGGTACCGAGTTTGAAAATCAGTATTTTGAAAAATTTTGTGAAGAAAATGGTATCAATCACAACTTCTCGGCACCTAGGACACCCCAACAAAATGGGGTGGTAGAAAGGAAGAATCGCACACTAGCAGATATGGCTCGTACCATGTTGTGCGAATCGGATCTACCAAAGTATTTTTGGGCTGAAGCAATAAATACTTCATGTTATATCTTAAATCGTGCTTTAGTTAGATCCATCTTAAAGAAAACACCTTATGAGTTGATAAAAAGTAAGAAACCTAATATAAGTTATTTTCATGTTTTCGGTTGTCGATGCTTTATTTTGAACAATGGAAAGGACAATCTAAGTAAATTTAGTGCTAAATCAGATGAGGGGATCTTCTTAGGTTATTCCTCATCTAGTAGAGCATACAGGGTCTTCAACAAGAGAACTCTCGTTGTTGAAGAATCCATTCATGTTGTTTTTGATGAAACTAATGGAGATTCTTCTAGAAAAGAAGAAGATGGTGATGTAGGTATACTTGAAGACCAAATGAAGGAACTCTCCACTCAAGACAAACAACATGAGGATGAGATCAAAGAAGATACAAATCAGCGAGATGAAGAAGATCAACCTCCATCAAGAAATCAAGATCTTCCCAAAGAATGGAGGTATGCACATGGTCATCCAAAGGATCTAATCCTTGGTGATCCTTCACAAGGTATAAGAACTAGATCCTCTTTAAGAAACACTAGTAATTATCTTGCTTTCGTTTCACAAATAGAGCCTAAATCACTAGAAGAAGCTGAAAAAGATGATAATTGGATGAATGCTATGCAAGAGGAATTAAACCAATTCGAAAGAAATGAAGTTTGGACTCTAATGAAAAGACCCCCTAATGTTTCAATCATAGGCACCAAGTGGGTGTATAGAAATAAACTAGATGAAGATGGAATAGTAATAAGAAACAAAGCTAGGCTAGTGGCCAAAGGATATAATCAGGAGGAAGGAATAGATTTTGATGAAACTTTTGCTCCTGTTGCTAGGTTAGAGGCTATTAGACTACTTTTAGCATATGCATGCTTCATGGATTTTAAACTCTATCAAATGGATGTAAAAAGTGCATTTTTAAATGGTTATATAATGGAGGAAGTTTATGTAGGACAACCTCCAGGTTTTGAAAATCACTTATATCCAGATTATGTGTATAAATTGCATAAAGCATTGTATGGCCTTAAGCAAGCCCCTAGGGCATGGTATGAAAGATTAAGTAATTTTCTAATTGAAAACAAATTTAAGAGAGGAAATGTAGACAAAACCCTCTTTATTAAAAGAAAAGGAAATGACTTATTGCTTGTACAAATTTATGTGGATGATATAATTTTTGGTGCTACTAATGACAGTCTTTGTCAAGAGTTTGCCAAGCTTATGCAGGGAGAATTTGAAATGAGCATGATGGGTGAGCTCAACTTCTTCCTTGGGCTGCAAGTAAAACAATCAAAGGAAGGCATCTTCATCAGTCAGTCCAAGTATATCAAAGAAATGTTGGAGAAATTCAAGATAAAGGATGCAAAAGAAATCAGCACACCCATGGGCTCAAGTTGCAAGCTTGACAAAGATGAAAAAGGTAAAAGTATAGACTACAAATTGTACAGAGGTATGATAGGCCCTTTACTTTACCTTACTGCCAGTAGACCAGATATATTATTCAGTGTTTGTATGTGTGCTAGATACCAAGCATGTCCTAAGGAATCACACTTGCAAGCTGTCAAGAGAATTTTTAGATATCTAGTAGGGACATCTAATGTAGGCTTATGGTATTCTAAACAATCTGACATAAACTTAATTGCCTATTCCGATGCTGATTTTGCCGGGTGCAAACTCGACAGAAAAAGCACAAGTGGCACATCTCAATTCTTGGGTGCCAATTTGGTTTCTTGGTTTAGCAAGAAACAAAATTCAGTTGCCTTGTCCACAGCTGAGGCTGAGTACATTGCAGCTGGAAGCTGTTGTGCCCAAGTTCTTTGGATTAAGCAACAACTTGAAGACTTCGGTATCAAAATGGATAATATACCAATTAAGTGTGATAATACAAGTGCAATTAATTTAACAAAGAATCCTGTCCAACACTCTAAGTCAAAGCATATAGAGATTAGGCATCATTTTATTAAGGATCATGTGCTGAAAAAGGATGTGATGATTGAATATGTATGCACTAAAAATCAATTGGCTGATATCTTTACAAAGCCTCTTTGTAAAGAAAGATTCAACTTCTTAAGGAATGCTTTGAGCTTGTATGATCCTAGCAAATGAATTGAACTTGTATTGCATTGTTTTGCTGCGCAAACTAGTAATCAACCTCAAGGTAAACATAAGTGAAAACATGAATTCATGTAAGCTAAATGACGAACTGTTTGACTTTCCGGAGGATGGTTACCCTCCCTTGGACTCTTCATGGAGATATTTTCAGAGCCTATTTCATAGGTATTCGAAATTTGGTCAAACATTCCTCATTTCAATATTAATAATTCAAAAATTATTATCAAATTATTATAGGATGTATCATTAAGGGGGAGGATCACAAACAAATTCACTCTAAGTTTATCAAAAGAGATCATGTTGATTAGGGTGATTAAACAAAAATTGGGAGAAGATAGAATTTAGTCTGAAATTTTTCAGTGCCGGAGACGTCTCTGGCAAATCGCAGAGACGTCCCCCCAGGGGAGACGTCTCGCCTTAGTTGCGGAGACGTCTCGGGGACCGAATGAGGGCTTTTAAAATAGGTCGAAATAGCTCGAGCCGACCCGAGCTTTCTCCTTCATCCCCGACCAAAACGAAAAACCCTAGCCTCCATTTGCTCTCCACCTCAAACCCTAGCCTCCGTTTGCTCTCCATCACAAACCCTAGCATCCATGGCACCAAAGAAGGCTAGGACAACCCGTGGAAGGCGACCCAGGGCAGCGGCCGACGATGAGGAACAGAGGGAAGAACATTCCCCGCCGTCTCCTCCGGTTGCTCCGCCAACCACGACTATTTCCTGTGCAAATCGCACAGTCACGACCGGAAGGTACATAGATTTCTCATTTTTAGATCATGAGGGGTTCTCTATTGGAGAGAGACTCCGAGCCCAAGGGTGGGAGCACCTTTGTACCCTAAATACCTCGACCTACCCCGGCCTAGTTAGAGAACTTTTTAGCAATATGGCCTTAGGGGACCAAGGGTACACTGCATATGTCCGGGGGACATTAGTAGAAGTCAATGAAGATGTCCTATCCACTGTCTTACAAATCCCTAAGGACGGTGAGGCTCCAACCTCACATTCCCAAAGGGAATCAGCCCTAAATCTACTTTTAGGAAGAGAGGACTGCGGCCCTCTTGATGTTGTCAATTCCCAGGACCTAAATGCAGAGATGAGACTTCTTTTAAGTATTGTCAACCGGGTCCTATTTTCCAAAACCGGTCGCTTCGATTTTGTTTCGGAGCGAGATTTAGTTATAATGCACCATATCCTACTAGGGATACCCCTAAACCTCCCTAGACTTATGCTAAACTACATTGCCCTATGTCATAGGTATTCTAGGTTTAGTTTACCCTACGGCATGATTTTTACCTTAGTTTTCAAACACTTCAAAGTTCCCATTCCAACAAATGAACCTGCAAAGCCCTTGAGAAATACCGACTATTATAATGAGGGCACAATGAGAAGAATGGAATTTCATAAGATAGATGGGTCGTGGGTGAAGGTACCAAAGAGAAAAGCCCAAATTCTAGAGCCCGAGAACCCACATCATGAGTCTGACCATCACTCTCCTCCACCTAGCCACTTGGATATCCCTGATATACCCTCCAGCTCAGCTGGACCTTCCACATCCATGCCACCACCTCCTCCAGTTAGTGGGCCCTCCTTCCTGTCAGAGGATCAGATGCGCACCTTAGCATCTGCCATTTGCCAGCAGATGAGGGAGGAGATGAGATCCATGATCTCTACAGAGTTGGCCCCCATCAGAGCTTCACATGAAGGGCTTCTACAAGAGATGAAGGATATTAGAAGTCAAATTGAAGCTACAACACAAGAAATAATGGGTGTGGGTGCCACCCAAACCATCAGATCAATAGAGCTCAAGGACAGCTTGAGGAGCATTTCCAAGAGTCTCAAAGAGCTGACAAAACCAGATGGCAACGTGGGCACCTTGGTTGCCCAACTCAGAGGAAGAATTGAAATGGCAACCATAGAGTTTGAAGCACTTGTGGCAGGTTTCCACAAGTCACAGGGAGATCAATTTAAGACCCTCATGGATTCCATCAATGCATTCATAGATGCAGCTTGTAAGGTTTATGAACAAAATACAGCTGGTAGGGCCCATGAGCAACGTCACCGATGAGGGACATTTTGCAGGCTCTTCTTTTTGTAAATCCTAGGCTGTTTTGAAACACTTTTTGTATTAGAAATCAATACTTGTAATGATTTCTTCTTTTGACTATGTACTGACTTCGAAGATTTACAATGACATATGAATGACATACAATTTCTTTTGCAACCCTGTGTACATTTCCAACTCTGTATATGTAAATATGAATGTGCCTCTTGATGTGTCATAAGAATCTCATAACATACATTAAGTATTCAAATTTGGCACAACTTATCAAAGCATATGAAACAGGGGGAGCACAACCTGAATATCAAAGGGGGAATAAAATGAATGCTGAACTCTTTAATAAAGATAACTTGAATATCCTTGAGTGGTTAATTATAATATACTATGAATTGAGTTTCAAGCACCTAATGATAATTTGTCCCCTTCATTGTTGATGACAAAAAGGGGGAGTAGATATTGAATATGGAGATATTGAAAGGGGGAGTAGATATATAGAAAGAACCAATATGGATATTGAATATGGAATGCAAAATTTATAATCATACTCCAAAGTTGATTTAGAAAAGATAAAATTGAAGAATATTGACTTGATTCAAATTCAGCATCAATATTTCATTTTAACTTGATTCAAATTCAGTTGATATGCTAAAATTGCTTAAGAGCTATAAAGTTCAATCCCATGCAATCATGCACACTGTATCTAGCTCTAATCAAAACATTATACTTGTACATCTGATCAAATACTGTGTATATGTTTAAACTTCAACTTTTCGCATATACTCAGTGTTTTGTCATCATCAAAAAGGGGGAGATTGTTGACCCCCTAATGAATTTTGATGAATACAAAACACTAGAGTATAATTCCATTTATCTTAACAATTTAATTGAGGAATTCATGTGATTAATTGAGAATATTGTTAAGAAATGTCTAGGCAAGTTCCCATAATTTTTATGAATTTATTGAAGAATATTTTGAGTTAAAGAAAACAGATCAGGGACAGCCGAGACGTCTCCGGATAGTTTCAGAGACGTCTCTGGCACAAACAGGAAGAACTGGGACACTTGGAGACGTCCCCGGCACCTGCCGAGTCGTCCCCGCGTTAGCGGAGTCGACTCTCTCAGTAGCGGAGTCGACTCTCTCAGTGGCGGCAGAAAGGCAATTTTCAAGAGATATGCGCGAGACGTCCCCACTGTAAGCGAAGTCGTCCCCGCAAGTAAAAAGGAGACTTCCCGAGTCGTCCCCAAGATAGCGGAGACGGCTCTCTCAGGGTTTTCCAGAGAATGGTTTTTTCGGTGATAAGGAAGCGGAGTCGACCCTGAGACAGCGGAGTCGTCCCCATGCATAAAGTGCAAACAAGCCGAGACGTCCCCTGAAGGAGCGGAGTCGACTCTCTCAGGAAATTCCAGAGGACATGTTTTTCGGAGATAAAGAAGCGGAGTCGTCCCCAAAGCAGCGGAGTCGTCCCCATTCAAAAAGTACAAACAAGCCGAGACGTCCCCTTAAAGTGCCGAGTCGACCCCAGACAACGTAAAAAGTAAAATCTTGTAGCCGAGACGTCTCTCGTTGAAGCGGAGACGTCCCCGGAGCGCCTGGGACGCGACTGACAGCTTTTCAGGTTTGGTTTGAATTTCAAATCCTTTTTACTTTGTCTCTAACGGCTATATTTGCTTTTTTGGGCTATAAAAGGGACCTCTTAAGTGCTTCTCAACAACTCTTCACCAACCCAAAGCTAGATCATTCAAGAGAGAAGTAAGAAAGAAAAGTTCAAGGGAGTGAGTGCATTCAAGTGAAGAAATCAAGTGTTTTCAAGCTTCCCAAGTGATTTCAAGCTCAACCTCTCTCGTACGCTCGGGATTCAAAGCTCACACTCAACCCTACGCGGTCCACATCGGAAGAATCAACATTTCTCACGCTTCCAACGGCAAAAGGATTCTTCCGGGTTCTATTGTTCATAATTGTCATATTTGCTTTTTAGAGCTTTACTTTTCCTTTGTAAACTCTTTCATTGTGGTGCTTGTTCCAGTCAAGGGACTTGGAACAAGGGAAAGGCGTCCCAAGCCTAAGTGAAATTGGGGGTTTTAGGGTTTGTTGTGAGCCCGGTGTAAAACAACGAGTTGGGTAGTAAACTCGCAAAACTACCGTACTGTAATCTTGGATTATAGTGGAAATTCCCAAAGGTGATTTGGGGAGTGGATGTAGGAGCAGTGGAAGCTCCGAACCACTATAAAACCTTGTGTTTGCGATTGACCTTTCTCATTCCTCCTTCTTTACTTTAGTGCATATATTCATATGTTTTATTTTTAATTAGTCAAAAGCTTTTAAAACACCCAATTCACCCCCTCTTGGGTGACCATCTCTGGGCAACACCCTCGTTTTGCCGGACATCAAAGAGGGAGTCGGAGACCAGTCGCCGCCGGCTACTGACGGCGAAATGAGTGACGAAGAGGCGAGTGAACTGGTCGAAGGACCGGATTGAGTCAGCCTCCAGCCCGGCGAACCACGCCCTCGCCGGGCCACGGAGGGTTGCCTGGAAAGCCTTGCAGAGAAGGGGATCTGATGTTCCGTGGAGGAGCATAAGGGTCCTGAAACTCTCGACGTGATCCCGCGGGTCCGCCGCCCCGTCATAGGGCTCGATCGCCGGCATTTTGAACCCCGGCGGATTCGGGGTCCGCAGGATCCTCGAGGCAAGCGCCGGCTGGGAGGAGATCTTTAAGTCGGTGAAGGGATCTTTGGAATGGCCCTTCAGGACCTGGAGTTGTCGGTGGAGATCGTCCACCCGCCGGTCCAGGGAGCGCGACCGGTGGGTGGGAGACAAGGGGCGGCGAGAGGGGGACCGACTGGAGCGCGGGTTCCTCGAGGACTGGGGGGTCTGGGAACGCGCCCGGGCCCGCCTCTCGGACCCCGCGCAGCTCCGGCGGGAAGGTCCCGACAGAATGGAGCGTGCTCGAGAATCCTCCTCGCGCCGGCGCTCCTCCCCATGGGAGAGGAAGGAGCGCGGGTTGAGGAGGACAGGCGAATGCTCAGGCAGCGGCGGCTCCTGAACCCGCTGCGGCGCCCGGGACATCGCACCCTGCAGATTCTGCACCGCCTCCGCGAGGGTGCGAACCTGCTGGGTTAGCTGGTCGAACTGGGCGGCTTCGACCGTCTGAACGGGCGGTGGGGAGGTGGAGTGTTGCTGAGAGTGTGTTGGAGATGCAGCGGCCCTCCGGCCAGAGGCGCGAGAGGCCCCGCGACCGGAAGCATTGGAAGCTCCACGACCACCTCGCCGTGCCATTACGATCGCTCTGAGATCCGGGCCCTTCCTCTAGCGCCAACTGTTGCTGGGGGTCCAAACCAAGAACGATTGGCACAGCGGTGTGAACGGGGTTCCCTTGGAATTACTTCGGTTGCGCTCCACCTTCTGCCGGAAAACCTGCAAGCAAGCCTCGCACCACCACCGGGGTAGTGGGGGCCCTCCGACGATCAAGTTAGGGGAGATCGAAGGAGAAGGAGAGGTAGCAGGTAAGATGATACTCTGAAAAATCTTGCTTACCCTCCCCCTTCCCCCCCCAGCCGCATATATATCAGGCTGGGGGGTTTTTTCAGGGATTGGTCATCGTGTGGCGCGATGGGGTTGCCACTGACATGGTCGTTACAGGGCGTCGTGGGGCAGCGCTGGGTACGGCTATGGCAGGGCGTAGTGGAGCTCCGCTTTGTACGACTGTTACAGGGGATCGTGGGACAGCGCCGGATACGGCCGTTGCAGGGAGTAGTGGAGCAGGGGGCCGCGGCGTGCCTCAGGGGAACAGTCTGTTGTTGTCAAGAGTTTGCCGACTCGGGGTCGGATCGCTGGATCAAGGGGCAGCCGACTCGGGGTCGGACTGCGGAGCCGAAGATATCCGACCCGAGGTCGGATCGCTGGATCAAGGGGCAGCCGACTCGGGGTCGGGCTGCGGAGCCGAAGATATCCGACCCGAGGTCGGATCGCTGGATCAAGGGGCAGCCGACTCGGGGTCGGGCTGCGGAGCCAAAGATATCCGACCCGAGGTCGGATCGCTGGATCAAGGGGCAGCCGACTCGGGGTCGGGCTGCGGAGCCGAAGATATCCGACCCGAGGTCGGATCGCTGGATCAAGGGGCAGCCGACTCGGGGTCGGGCTGCGGAGCTGAAGATATCCGACCCGAGGTCGGATTGCTGGATCAAGGGGCAGCCGACTCGGGGTCGGGCTGCGGAGCCGAAGATATCCGACCCGAGGTCGGATCGCCGGATTAAGGGGCAGCCAACTCGGGGTCGGGCTGCGGAGCCGAAGTTATCCGACCCGAGGTCGGATTGCTGGATCAAGGGGCAGCCGACTCGGGGTCGGGCTGCGGAGCCGAAGATATCCGACCCGAGGTCGGATTGCTGGATCAAGGGGCAGCCGTAGTCTTCCTGGGCGCGCGTGCCGGTCACGTGGGGCATGGTGGCTAAGTTCCCCCGTAACACATGTAATATAATTACATGTTCTATTTAACTACATCTGTAGTTCTATGGATTTATAAAATTATATAAGCACATCCAAAAATACAAGTGATGGGAGGCAAAATGGTTCATCCTACTCCAGCGTGGAGCCACTCAATTCTGGCCGAGCAAACCACAACCGAGCAGACCAGACCTAGGTTCCGCTAAGAGCCAAGCCGAGCCGACCTCGGCCAGAGGCTGGGCCGACCTTGGACCCAGTCGAAGGCCGAGCCGACCTCAATCAGAGGCCAGGTCGACTTCGAACCTTGCTGAAGGCCAAGTTGACCTCGGCACAAGCACGAGCCGACCTCGGCCCTATCAACCTTGATCTCCGTGTTTCATGCCGCCTCCAGCTAATGACCAGTTGATCACAGTTCGGTCCTGTTGCTGGGGGTCCAAACCAAGAACGATTGGCACAGCGGTGTGAACGGGGTTCCCTTGGAATTACTTCGGTTGCGCTCCACCTTCCGCCGGGAAACCTGCAAGCAAGCCTCGCACCACCACCGGGGTAGTGGGGGCCCTCCGACGATCAAGTTAGGGGAGATCGAAGGAGAAGGAGAGGTAGCAGGTAAGATGATACTCTGGAAAATCTTGCTTACCCTCCCCCTTCCCCCCCCAGCCGCATATATATCAGGCTGGGGGGTTTTTTCGGGGATTGGTCATCGTGTGGCGCGATGGGGTTGCCACTGACATGGTCGTTACAGGGCGTCGTGGGGGCAGCGCTGGGTACGGCTATGGCAGGGCGTAGTGGAGCAGGGGGCCGCGGCGTGCCTCAGGGGAACAGTCTGTTGTTGTCAAGAGTTTGCCGACTCGGGGTCGGATCGCTGGATCAAGGGGCAGCCGACTCGGGGTCGGGCTGCGGAGCCGAAGATATCCGACCCGAGGTCGGATCGCTGGATCGAGGGGCAGCCGACTCGGGGTCGGGCTGCGGAGCCGAAGATATCCGACCCGAGGTCAGATCGCTGGATCAAGGGGCAGCCGACTCGGGGTCGGGCTGCGGAGCCGAAGATATCCGACCCGAGGTCGGATTGCTGGATCAAGGGGCAGCCGACTCGGGGTCGGGCTGCGGAGCCGAAGTTATCCGACCCGAGGTCGGATCGCTGGATCAAGGGGCAGCCGACTCGGGGTCGGGCTGCGGAGCCGAAGATATCCGACCCGAGATCGGATTGCTGGATCAAGGGGCAGCCGACTCGGGGTCGGGCTGCGGAGCCGAAGTTATCCGACCCGAGGTTGGATTGCTGGATCAAGGGGCAGCCGACTCGGGGTCGGGCTGCGGAGCCGAAGATATCCGACCCGAGGTCGGATCGCTGGATCAAGGGGCAGCCGTAGTCTTCCTGGGCGCGCGTGCCGGTCACGTGGGGCATGGTGGCTAAGTTCCCCCGTAACAGTAGCCCCCCACTTCCGAGCCTGGAACCAGGAGGGGAACGGGTGAAGGGAGTGACGCTTCGAGATTGCCGCCATCCCTCGGAAAGGCGCGCGCGCTCCGAGCTCCCCACCTTCTTTATGGCGTATGGCGGTTGTCGCTGATCTGGCGGTCTGCGGATTTCGGCGGACATCCTTCCTTAATGGCGTCGATTCGCCTTTGGGGCGCGAACGATCCTTCGGCAGCCAGGCGTCCTCTGGCATCACCGAGGCGTCACCCGCCTTTCCGCCTATTTAACCGGGGGCCCTCCCCCGTCCGCCTTTCTCTTCACAGGCATCCTCGAGTTTCTCCCTTGTGCTGCTGCCGTTGCCGTCGGACTGTTCGTTCGCCCCTCCTTTGACGCTCTCGGAGCCGTTCTGCTGAGGGTCTCCTCCGAGGCGGACGACCGGATTGTGGCGGAGGTCATGGAAGCGAAAGCTCAGATTACGGAGCGAGCGGAGGCGGCGCTGGCCGAGAAGAGCGCGGAAATCGGGCGTCAGGCGGTACAGGCCTATCGTCAGTCCGCCGAGTTCATCGGTGACATGTCGGACGCGGGGTCCGACTCCTTTGCCTTAGGCTTCGATGAAGGCCTGGCAAGGGTGTCCGCTAAATACCCCGGAATTGACCTGAGTGGGGTCTCCCTCCTCGACTCCCCTCCGATGCCATTGCCTGCCGATTCTCCAACCGTCTCCCTACCCTTCGCGGACGTGCTCGCCGTTCCAGACCCAGGGGTTCCTCCAAGCTGAATCTCTGTACTTTTCTTTGTTCTTTTCTTTGTATGTTGGCGTTTTGCCATGTTGTATGGGTCTCGGCCCTGATGCAACGAAAGTTAATGCAAACAAAGTGTTTCCTCATTTCACTTTCGTCCTTCCTCTTTTTAACTCCTGGTAGCGTCTCGCCGACTCCTGACTCTTGAAGTTCCTCCGGTGCTAGGCCAGGCATCCGAGGGTTAGGCCTCAGGAAATTCTTCCGGCGCTAGACCAGGCATCCGAGGGTTAGGCCTCAGAAAATTCTTCCGGCGCTAGGCCAGGCATCCGAGGGTTAGGCCTCAGGAAATTCTTCCGGCGCTAGGCCAGGCATCCGAGGGTTAGGCCTCAGGAAATTCTTCCGGCGCTAGGCCAGGCATCCGAGGGTTAGGCCTCAGGAAATTCTTCCGGTGCTAGGCCAGGCATCCGAGGGTTAGGCCTCAGGAAATTCTTCCGGCGCTAGGCCAGGCATCCGAGGTTAGGCCTCAGGAAATTCTTTCGGCGCTAGGCCAGGCATCCGAGGGTTAGGCCTCAGAAAATTCTTCCGGCGCTAGGCCAGGCATCCGAGGGTTAGGCCTCAGGAAATTCTTTCGGCGCTTGGCCAGGCATCCGAGGGTTAGGCCTCAGAAAATTCTTCCGGCGCTAGGCCAGGCATCCGAGGGTTAGGCCTCAGGAAATTCTTCCGCTGGTCGGCCAAGGCTGGCGCAAGCCGAGGCGACCGGTCGGGGCTTCAGGCTAGTCTGCTCCCGGGATGATCATCGGGCTAGCCTGGCATCCGAGGGCCGAGCCTCGGGGAATTTCGCTCGTTGGTCGGCCAAGGCTGGCGCAAGCCGAGGCGACCGGTCGGGGCTTCAGGCTAGTCTGCTCCCAGAATGGTCATCGGGTTAGCCTGGCATCCGAGGGCCGAGCCTCGGAGAATTCCGCTCGTTGGTCGGCCAAGGCTGGCGCAAGCCGAGGCGACCGGTCGGGGCTTCAGGCTAGTCTGTTCCCGGGATGGTCATCGGGTTAGCCTGGCATCCGAGGGCCGAGCCTCGGGGAATTCCGCTCGTTGGTCGGCCAAGGCTGGCGCAAGCCGAGGCGACCGGTCGGGGCTTCAGACTAGTCTGCTCCCGGGATGGTCATCGGGTTAGCCTGGCATCCGAGGGCCGAGCCTCGGGGAATTCCGCTCGTTGGTCGGCCAAGGCTGGCGCAAGCCGAGGCGACCGGTCGGGGCTTCAGGCTAGTCTGCTCCCGGGATGGTCATCGGGTTAGCCTGGCATCCGAGGGCCGAGCCTCGGGGAATTCCGCTCGTTGGTCGGCCAAGGCTGGCGCAAGCCGAGGCGACCGGTCGGAGCTTCAGGCTAGTCTGCTCCTGGGATGGTCATCGGGTTAGCCTGGCATCCGAGGGCCGAGCCTCGGGGAATTCCGCTCGTTGGTAGGCCAAGGCTGGCGCAAGCCGAGGCGACCGGTCGGGGCTTCAGGCTAGTCTGCTCCCGGGATGGTCATCGGGTTAGCCTGGCATCCGAGGGCCGAGCCTCGGAGAATTCTGCTCGTTGGTCGGCCAAGGCTGGCGCAAGCCGAGGCGACCGGTCGGGGCTTCAGGCTAGTCTGCTCCCGGGATGATCATCGGGTTAGCCTGGCATCCGAGGGCCGAGCCTCGGAGAATTCCGCTCGTTGGTCGCGCGCCTATCACTTGCCGCTCGACGGGGTTTCTCCATGGCCAGCTGCGATCGTGTTTCTCCTCCTCTCGAAGCGTCGCCTGGGGAACACCAGAAGGCCATTAAATGCTAATTGAGGCGTTACCTGGAAAATCGGACCGGCCAGTTGCTGCTTGCGAGGAGTGCCAGTTAAGCGGCCGCGATACGCGCGTTCTTCGAGGCGGATGCGGCCTGGGCGCGTGCGGAGATACGTGGGCCGCGGGATACACGCCGCCCGGAGTGTCCTGCACGAAGAATGCAATTAAGGAGAAGGACGCTTAGGAGATCATGGGGGGATAAGCCTCGAGAGCCAGAACGGCTCCGGATTCGATGTGCCCGCATTTATTGGAGCCGCCCGCATCGGAACGACCGGGGGGCCACAGTTTGGCTATAAATATAAGCGCAGGTGCGGTGGAGCCTGCCAAGCCGGAGCTGTTCAGGTTGCCATGGATCGTGGACCTCCTCTCCGGCGCGTGGCTGGAAAATCCCTGCCGGAGGAACGGGAGGCGCGCCCCTCGCGACTTCCACCAACTAGCCGTTTCATCTGGGATCAACGGGAAGATTCTCCCCGGTGGAACTCCGCTCTAGGCGTTTCATCCGGGATCACGCCTCCTCGCGCTCTTCTCCCTTGTATTCCTTTCCTCCCCTTCTCCTGGGGAGGACCGGAATATCCCTTGGAGGTGGCGTTCCTCTAGGAGCAGTGTGAACTTCTTCTTCATCCGCGCCGGCTCTTCGTCTTTTGCGTGAGGCGTCGATGGCGCCTCCGGGGGGAAGCACCCACGTCCGGTGGGATTGCAGCTGCTTCGGGTGGAGGGTTCGGGATCCCGGATCTTCAGCTCCACGGAGTCCCCACCTCTTCCTTACTTTCTTTACTCCCCAATCCCCCTCTGGAAATTCTTTGTAATCACACGAACACGCCATTGTAACCAGGAATTATTGAAATGAAAAGAACTATATATTTTTTTTGAACTGTCTTTCTGGCTTTGTCTTTCTACTGGTAATATACCCGCAGGTTAGCGGAATTCCAGCTCCTTGGAATTTCTCGACCATCTAGGGCCTCCAACTGGTAGGAGCCAGGTCGGTTTACCCAGCGAACCCTATACGGGCCTTCCCAATTTGGCGCCAGCTTCCCACCTTCCGCGGGTTGAGATGCTTTGGTTCGCCTTAGCACCAGATCTCCGATTCTGAAAAGTTTTGGTCGGACCTTGGAGTTATAATATCGGGCCACCGTCCGCTGATACATCGCCATCCGAACCTGCGCCATTTCCCTCGCTTCTTCCAAGAGGTCCAGGTTTCCTCGGAGTTGCTCCGAATTGGCCTCGGGTCGGTGCGCGGCCACCCGGGATGAGGGGAGTCCGAGCTCCACGGGGACAACCGCTTCCGTGCCATAGGTTAGGCTGAAAGGCGTCTCTCCGGTAGGGGTCCGATGCGTGGTCCGATACGCCCAAAGGACGTTCTCGAGTTCTTCGACCCAAGCTTGCCTCGTCCGACCGATTCGCGCCTTAATTTCTTGGAGGATTGTCCGATTTGTCACCTCGGCCTCGCCATTGGTTTGGGGATGCGACACAGATGTGAACCGATGCTCGATCCCGAACTCCTCGCAGAAGTCACGGAAAATGCTTGTTGTCGAACTGTCGACCATTATCCGAGATGAGGACCCGGGGTACCCCAAATTGGACAATGATGTTTTTCTTCACGAACTTCCGGACTTGCGCCTCCGTGATAGTGGCCAGCGGCTCTGCCTCCACCCACTTGGTGAAGTAGTCGATTGGAACAATCAAGAATTTCCGCTGGGCGGAAGCGACGGGGAATGGTCCGAGGATATCCATTCCCCACTGTGCGAAGGGCCAGGGTGCGGTGATTGGTGCCAAGGGGACAGAAGGGACTCTCTGGACGTTGGCGTGGCGCTGGCAGGCGTCGCATTTCCGTACGTGATCCTTTGAGTCCTCCAACAAGGTAGGCCAATAATAGCCTTGCCTCATAATCTTGTGCGCCAAGGACCTAGCCCCCGAGTGCGATCCGCAGACGCCCTCGTGGACTTCGCCGAGGACGTAGGCCGCCTCCGAGGGGCGGAGGCACCTTAAGAGGGGGGCGGTAAACGAGGTCCGATACAGCCTCCCTTCATAGAGTACGTAGTGGGCGGACTTCCTGACAAGTCGCCGAGCTTGATCTTCGTCTTCAGAGAGGATCCCTTCGGCGAGGTAGGCGACGAGCGGGTCCATCCAAGACGGCTCCGGATCAATCGCCATCACCGCTCCAGCCTCGCCGATGCTTGGGGCATCCAGGGTCTCCAGGTAGATTGCCCTCGACAAGTTGTGCGCCTCTGCGCCCACCAAGCGGGACAACCTGTCGGCCCTGGCATTTTCGCTTCTGGGGACCTGCTGGAGGTCGACGCTGCCGAGGTCGGGAATGAGTGCTTGCACCTTCCGGACGTAGTTCCGCATGGTCGAGCTCCGGGTCTCGAACTCCCCACGGACCTGCCCGACCACCAGCTGGGAGTCGGTGAAGACCTTCAAACGCCGGATGCCGAGCTCCCCGGTGAGTTTGAGTCCCGCGACTAGGGCCTCGTACTCCGCCTCGTTGTTGGTCACTGGAAATCCAAACCTCAAGGCATACTCGGCTATCACTCCATCAGGACTGGTAAGGACCAGCCCGGCCCCTCCACCCTCGGGGTTCGACGACCCGTCGATGTGAAGCGTCCAGGTCGGGAGGTCGAGGCTGGGCGTTTCCGGTGGTCTAGGTTCCGCCTCCTGCACCGTGCACTCAGCGAGGAAGTCCGCGAGCACCTGGGCCTTAATGGCAGGTCGAGGCTGGTAGCGGATGTCAAACTCACCGAGTTCTACTGCCCACTTCACCAGCCGTCCCGCATTCTCGGGGTTGCTGAGGATCTGTCGTAGTGGTTGATCAGTTAAGAGGGTGACAGAATGGGCCTGGAAATAGGGGCGGAGCCTCCTGGTCGCGGTCAGCAGCGCGAAGGCGATCTTTTCAGCCTTCGTATACCGCGCCTCGGCATCCCGTAGGACCCGGCTGATGTAGTACACGGGCTTCTGGAGCTTTGCCTCTTCCCGAACCAGCACCGCACTGACCGCGGTTGGGGAGACCGCCAGATAGAGGTAGAGCATCTCCCCTTCTTGCGGCTTGGACAGCAGGGGAGGAGACGCCAGGTATTCCTTGAGCTGGTCGAACGCTGCTTGACATTCGGCCGTCCAGAGGAAGTCTTTCGGGCATTTCAACACCTTGAAGAATGGTTGGCAGCGTTCGGCCGATTTTGCCACAAATCGTCCGAGCGCGGCGACCCTTCCAGCGAGCTCCTGAACCTCCTTCACTTTGGTCGGAGGGGACATACCTTGGATAGCCTTGATTTTGTCCGGGTTGGCTTCGATACCCCGCTGGTTGACAATGAAACCGAGGAACCTCCCGGCCGAAGCGCCAAAGGCGCACTTCGCTGGGTTCAGCTTCATGCGAAACTTCCGCAAGGTGGTGAAAGTCTCCTCCAGATCCACGATGTGCTGGTCTGCCTGGCGGCTCTTTACCAGCATATCGTCCACGTACACCTCCATGTTCCGGCCGATTTGCTCTTTGAAGATTTTGTTGACGAGGCGCTGGTAAGTGGCGCCAGCATTCTTCAGACCGAAGGGCATTATCTTGTAGCAGTACAGCCCCGGTCTGTTATAAAGGCAGTTTTCTCCTCGTCCTGTGGGGCCATCATTATCTGGTTGTAACCGGAGAAGGCGTCCATGAAAGACAGCAGCTGATATCCGGAAGTCGCGTCGACTAGTTGGTCTATCCGCGGAAGCGGAAAGCTATCCTTAGGGCACGCCTTGTTCAGGTCGGTATAGTCGACGCACATCCTCCACTTCCCGCTCGCCTTTCGGGCAAGTACGACATTTGCCAGCCACTCGGGGTAACTCACCTCCCTTATGAATCCTGCCTCCAAGAGCTTGTCTACCTCCTGGTCGACCACCCGGATCCGATCCGGGGCACAGTGTCTCTTCTTCTGCTTCACTGGCCGGTGGGTCGGGTCGACGTTGAGGGCGTGAGAAATGACCTCCGGGTCGATCCTAGGTACATCGGCCGCCGACCAGGCAAATACATCGGCATTGGCTCGGAGGAATTCCACCAACCGGGCCCGAGCTCCCGGGTCGAGATTGGCGCCGATCCGGACCGCCCGGTCCCGGCGGCCTTCCTCGAGGGGAACTTCGATCACTCCCTCGGCCGGCTCCCCCTGCCGCAAGGCCACCTCGTCTCTGGCATCAAGGGACTCGACGCTTAGGGCTTCTGCGGGCTTCTTCCCTTTGAGGGTCGCTAGGAAACATTGCCGTGCGGTCGGTTGGTCACCTCGGACCTCCCCGATCCCGGCCGTCGTGGGGAACCGCATGAGCAAGTGGTACGTGGAGACCACCGCGCGAAGGGCGTTCAGCCCGGGTCGTCCGAGGATAGCATTGTAGACCGAGGGAACACGGACGACCAAGAACCCGAGTCGCACCGTGGCTTCTGCGGGTGCGACGCCCGCAGTCACAGGCAGCTCAACGACACCTTCCACCGGGACAGCGTCACCGGTGAATCCTATGAGGGTGGTGGATATTTTGTGCAACAATTGTCTGAACAAGCCCAGCTTTGGAAGGCCTCGTAAAACAAGATATCAGCTGAGCTTCCACTATCCACAAGAACACGCCTTACATCATAGTTTGCCATAGTGAGGGAGATCACCATGGCATCATCGTGGGGGGTCTGAACCCCCTTTACGTCCTCATCACAAAAGGTGATTACATTGCCGACCCTCTGCCTCTTTGCGACGGCCGCACCTGACGCCTCCGTCGAGCCTCCTGCGTTCCTCACGGGCCGGGGGCAGCCCCCAGTGATAGTGTGGATCACACCCGCGACGGGTCGATTCTGCTCCTGAGGCTCCGGAGGAGCCGGGTCGGCCGGACGCGGGTCTGCGGGGGGAACGTCGGTCGCTCACATATCGACCGAGACGCCCCCGGCAGATGAGAGCCTCGATCTCGTCCCGAAGCTGGAAGCAGTCTTCTGTGTCGTGGCCGTGGTCTCGGTGGTACTCACAGTACGCCCGGGAGGGCCTCTTCCCAGGGATCTTCCGCATCTGTCTAGGGGCCGGGCGGTCCTCCCGCCCCTTGATCTCCATAAGGATCTGTGCCCGGGGAGTCAGGAGAGGGGTGTACCGGTTGAAACGTCGGGGCGGAGAACGAGGGCGTGGGGCGCCGTGGTTCTTCGCCGGCGACGGGCTTCTGCGCCGACGTTGGGGCGTCGGGCTCCTCCTCTAGCGTGTCTCTTTCCGCCTTTTCTTCCCAAGCTTTGGAGGGATCTCGGCGGCCTCCTTGCTCCTGTGGGCGGCCGCCTTCTCGGCGTCCGCATACTGGTTCGCCCGGGACAACAGCTCTGGAAAGCTCCGCGGCAGGCGTTTGTCCAGGGAGAAGGTGAGTCTGCCCTTCCGGAAGCCACGCTTCAGGGCTGAAAGAGCTACTTCCTGACTCAGGTTCCGGACCTCCAGCGTAGCCCTGTTGAAGCGGGTAAGATAATCCTGCAGGCTTTCTCCCTCGTTTTGCCGGACATCAAAGAGGGAGTCGGAGACCAGTCGTCGCCGGCTACTGACGGCGAAATGAGTGACGAAGAGGCGAGTGAACTGGTCGAAGGACCGGATTGAGTCAGCCTCCAGCCCGGCGAACCACGCCCTCGCCGGGCCACGGAGGGTTGCCGGGAAAGCCTTGCAGAGAAGGGGATCTGATGCTCCGTGGAGGAGCATAAGGGTCCTGAAACTCTCGACGTGATCCCGCAGGTCCGCCGCCCCGTCATAGGGCTCGATCGCCGGCATTTTGAACCCCGGCGGATTCGGAGTCCGCAGGATCCTCGAGGCAAGCGCCGGCTGGGAGGAGATCTTTTAGTCGGCGAAGGGATCTTTGGAATGGCCCTTCAGGACCTGGAGTTGTCGGTGGAGATCGTCCACCCGCCGGTCCAGGGAGCGCGACCGGTGGGTGGGAGACAAGGGGCGGCGAGAGGGGGACCGACTGGAGCGCGGGTTCCTCGAGGACTGGGGGGTCTGGGAACGCGCCCGGGCCCGCCTCTCGGACCCCGCGCAGCTCCGGCGGGAAAGTCCCGGCAGAATGGAGCGTGCTCGAGAATCCTCCTCGCGCCGGCGCTCCTCCCCATGGGAGAGGAAGGAGCGCGGGTTTGAGGAGGACAGGCGAACGCTCAGTTTTACTGGTTAGTTTCAGTTTTTCATCTATTAGAATTTGATTTTCAATCTTCAAATTTTTGTTCTTACAAATAAGTTTCTTATATTCTAAATACAAATCAGAAAAGGCATCATGGAGTTCATCAAATGTAAAATTGTTTTCAGTTTCAGCATGTACCTCTTGTGCCACCAAGCATGGATTTTCAATGTGATACTGCTCTCCTTCTACACATGATGTTTCAGATTTGTTAGTGCATTCATATTTGTCTTCAAGCATATTCCATATTTCTTTAGCAGTCATGCAAGAAGATATGCAATTAAACTCATTCCTATCTAGTGCACAATATAGTAGGTTCATGGCTTTTGAATTTTGTTGAGCCATTTTCTCATTATGACTAGTGTTTGTGTGTGTTCCATTGACTATAATGCTCCATAAATTATAATCAACTGATTGTATAAAAATGCGCATGCGTATTTTCCAATGTGTATAGTTTATGCCATTAAATAGTGGAGGTGTATCAATTGATTGTCCTTCTCCTAGAAAACTATCTATTTGAGTTGTCATGATCTTTGGCTCTAGTCGGTTAAGACTACAAATAATATTTGAGCACCTGCTCTGATATCACTTGTTGCCCAGTAGATACAACCCAAGAGGGGGGGTGAATTGGGTCTTTTAAAACTTTTATGCTACTTCTAAAACTTTATGATTAACTATGCTAAGTTGTATAGATGCACAGTGAAAGTTAAACTTAGCAAGGGTTTGATGTATAGACTTCGACTTGATTAAATATGCTTGCAACTAAAGGATGTGCGGATAAGAATTAAGCAAGCAATTTATCTAAGTAAGTAAGTGTGTTAGTTAGACAATAACTAGAGGCATTACAAACACAAAGGACATATAGTGGTTCGGTGCACCCCAGCACCTACATCCACTCCCCAAGACCTCTTGGGAATTTCACTATAATCCTACCGATTACAGCCGGTTGTTTTACAAGCTCACAACCCAACTTGTTGTTTTACGAGCGCACAACGAACTCGGTCGGTTTTCCCAGGCTCACCGACTAGAACCAACCCCGATTGTTTTCTCGGGCTCACAATCAAACCCTTACACGTTGGTTTTACCCTCGGCTCACCAACAAACCTAAACTCCGTTGGTTTTTCCTTTGGCTCACCAACAAACCTTAATCCCGTAGGTTTTCCCTTTGGCTCACCAACAAACCTTACACCGTTGGTTTTCCCTTTGGCTCACCAACAAACCTTTAACCCCTTGATTGAATCCCTTGATTGAATCAAGTTACAAGATATTAAAACAAAGAATAAAAACAAATCAAAGCTTCTTAAACAAGCAGATATGACAATATAAACAAATAGAGTAAAGAGAAGCCCTCAAACGAGTTTTGAAGATGGAGGAGCTCGGTTTCTTCTTTACTTGATCCTCCTCTGATTTGGCATGAAGTAGAGGATCCCCGAGGCAGCACACGGATGGAGAGGAAGCTTTCGGATTCACTTGGATGCTCTTCTTCTCTCTATTTCGTTTTGGATGGTCCTTTTGTGCTTGTGGGAGATTTCCTTTGTAATCTCTTTGAGATCTCTTTCCTAGATGATCTCTCCCACTTTCATGATTTCTCCCCTAGCTCTCTTCTTGTTTTTTTTTTATAGCTTTAGATGGCGTGGAAACAAGAATATAGCCGTTAGAGACAAAAATAGAGCCGTTGGACACAGTCTGCACTTCCTGACAATATTACCGTTGGGATCGGAGTCGACTCGCGCGATCAGGAGTCGACTCGCCTGTTGCAGGAGTCGGCTCGTGCTTTACTGGAGACGACTCGGCCACTGTTCCAAATTTGAATTAAAGTGCATGCCTTGACTGGGAGTCGACTCGGCTTAACCTGGAGTCGACTCGCCAACTTCTGGAGCTGACCTGGCAATTTCGGAGTCGGCTCATCCACTGAAGTCCGTGGATCCAATTTTGAATTTTGTCCTCTCGAGTCGACTCGACTGTCCTGGGAGTCGACTCGAATCTCAGAGCCCGAACTCCCGATCCTCTGTCTTTTGGCTCGTCCAGTCTTGGAGTCGACTCGAACTTCCTTGGAGTCGACTCGGCTCTCAGTTTGCGAAACACAGCCTTCTGCCATCTTGGTGTAGCGCTGCCTTGGAGTCGACTCGAGCTGTCTGGGAGTCGACTCGAATCTCAGAGGCAGCAACTTGGTTTTCTATCTGTTGATGGTCGCGGAGTCTCGGAGTCGACTCGTGCAATGCGGGAGTCGACTCGAATCTCAGAGTCCCAAAAATGCTCTCTGACTTTTTCCTTGTGTTCCGCTGAGAGTCGACTCTTGCTTTCTTTGGAGTCGACCTACCAACCATCGGAGTCGACTCGCGTTCCACTGGAGTCGACTCGAATCTCAGACCCGAAAACTGCTCTCTGACTTTTCTGCCTGTGACTCCTAGGAGTCGACTCATACTTCCCCGGAGTCGACTCGGTAAACATTGGAGTCGACTCGAATTCCTCAGGAGTCGACTCGAAGACTATTCTTTTAAATTTTTTTCTTTGATTTTACTCCTCCAATTTGAATCCTTTGAACTTTAAGCTTGGGCCAATAAATTGTAGCTTTCTTCCAACTTGAGAGCTTTGGAGGCCTTCTTGTGTTCTCCCAACTTGCTATGTTCCTTGCAAAATAAATATCTTTCTCCTTGCAACATAAACATTAGTATCTATACTTCAAGGTTTTGTGATCATCAAAATCAATCTTTGGGTCATCAATCTCCCCTTTTTGATGATGACAAAACTTGGAGTATATGCAATATAAAAGATATTGATTTCTAGAAGTAATACATAGCTAAGTTGCATGAAGTAGAAAACATATATATGTAAAAACATACTTCATGATAATGCTTTAGATTTAATCAGCTTAACACAATTATATTTAAATTTTAAGCTGATTTGTATTCAATTCAAAGTAATAAAGCATTATGAGTATATATAGCATATACTTAGATATTTCTCCCCCTTTTTGACAACATCAAAAAGATAGTGAAACATTAAGCACAAAGATCAGAGCAGAACACATCGAGTGTGAATTCAAGAGGTTTTCTAATTTGATACCACAGATAGTTTTTCTAATCAAGTGTAGGTGGAATCTTTCTTAGGTTAATTCAAGAAGTACTACAAATGATATTCAAGGAAAAACATGAGTGGAAATCTAACCTCTCTTCACTGAGTATGAAAGCTTGTTCGTTTAAGACCTTTTGCCCAATCTATTAAGTATTTATCAACCATGAGAGCAATTTAATTAATTTTCTTAATGACTTCAAAGTTCTTTTATGATAATAGGAGCATTGGGGCACAAATATCAAAATATACATTCATGCAATTTTTGATACATCTTAGAGCTCTTTTAAAGACTTTCTTTTATTTCTTTAGAAAATAAGCACAATTTGATACATAAAATAATGAATTTGCACAAAATTGAAGTTCCAAAAAGCAAGCCAATTAGAGCTTATTAGTGAAGTTCCAAAAATAGATTTTCTAAGAGATACTCAAGAAAATTTAACACATTATTCTCCCCCTTTTTCATTAAATTAGAGGCTCTTAAGATTTGCAATTTGGTTCAAGAGTGATGCATGAGATATACTAACCAAATAACACGCCTCAAGGTGTATCATACAGATTTTCAGATTTAAATTTCAGATGATACATATTGGAGAGTATTAGAATCACTTTTCATTTAGTGTTCTTTCTCTCTCCTTTAGTTATAGATTTATGCGATTAAGTTCCATAAGACCTTTCCTTCTGAAATTTTCTTTCTCCCTCTCAATTGATCATTCCATTTAAGAGTTTAGAATCCTAAGATAATGTTCAATAAGATTGTCAATCTCAAAAATATATTTCAGCTTATTTTCATAAGACTCAAGGTTTGAGATAAGACAACCTTTATAGAACTCATCTCAAGGAAATTAAAGCATGTCTTGCAATATAAGGAGGTTCATCAAAATCAATCCATAAAATTCAAAGTATGCATCAAAATAAAGTGTCTTTGGGATAGGATACTGAATATCTAAAGCTCCCCCTCAAAAGATGCATTCTTCTTTAATCATTTTAAATTGTTGAATTTCAGATTTTAGTGATAAACGTGAATAACACTGAAATTCTGTAATATCGAGAATGTAGAGTAATCTAGTATTATTCCAAAATTTGTAGTAATTACTCTTTCTAATCCTTTACGAACAAGTTATGCTTTCTCTTAATCTTAGAGAAAATGTATAGAAATATTAATCAGAAAATGATTCATTTGAAGCTCAATTTCTTTCAAAAGCATTTACATTTTTTTTCTTTTAGAGTCATTTGAGTGAACTGAAATATTTCTAGTTTTAAGATCATTCACTCTATTGATGGAAGTCTTTAATAATGTAGGAGAGAAAAACATATAGATGATCATTGAAGTATATCTATTTATAGAACTCAATTTCTTAATTATAGTTTTTCTGCAATGGATACATGAAGCACAATAAATCTTTTTAATATCAAAATAAGATCATATATTTAGAAATTTTTGTTTGCAATCAAGATCATCGAAAGACACATCATTTGGACCAATATTAGTACACTTTGAAGATAAGAAATGATATGTTTCGGATGCGTATCGGAGCAATCAACCAAAGGCATCAGAATTAATTCTGTTTTTCTTACATTAAGATTTTATTTAGAAATCATATTGAGTCTAAGCTTGTATACAAAATCAGATTCTGAATTACATAGGATTTCAATTGAGGCTTTCAAAATCATAATTTGAGATATGTATCTTCCACATTATAGCTCATCTTAAAACATTAAGATTGAAAACGCATATTTCAATAACATTAGAGCACTTTCAGAATCTTTGTATTTAATTTTGAGTTTTGATACAAAATGAAGGATATTTTAACAAGTATTAGGATATTATGTATCAAAGTTAGGCAAGTAGAAAGATAGATCAAGATTAATTCATTCTGCCTAAATAGAGATATCTTTCTCTTCTCCTTTTTACAAATTTATTTAACTTTCAGATTTTAAAGATGATTGTGAACGACAAATCTGAAATTTCTTTTCAATAATACCCAAAAATTTATGCAGTATTTCAAACATTCAATTAAATTATCTAAGCATGGAGCATTACAAAATATTGAGAACCCATAATTCAAAACATCATACCATATGCACACTATATTAAGTGTTAAGTCATACATTTAAATAATAAGAACAAGCATGTCAAGGATCAAAATCAATTCTTTTCAAATAAACTCCTCCTATTTAAATATTATCATGCATTGATTTCATCCTTAAATTATGTTTTCAAGTGAAAAAAAAAAAGACTTGATTCTTCTTATATACTTTCATTTACTTTGTCTTTCATTTTTACTTTCTTATGCTCTATACTCTATTTGCTCCCTATCCGGTGGAGTTGGGAAGGGGCACGAGGTACTACCACTAGCCTCCCTCTTGTGCCGTCCCTAATATGCCCTACACCGAATAGTTGGGTCAAATAGTGCCGGGTACTACCACTAGCCTCCCTATTGGCACCATCCCTATGATGAGCAATATAGAAAGGTTAAAATGTTTACTTCAAACTCTCCCTGTTTGAGTGTAATTAATTATAGATTTTATCCCTTCCAAATGTGCCGAATATATTATGCTTGTTTTGCTTTTCCTTAAGATTGAAGTACTTGCCTTTGCTCAGATTTTTCATCTCTTGAACAATGTCCATTTTCTTTTCTTTATCTCTCTCTCTTTTTGTTATTCTCAAGTAATCTACATGAAAGAGCAGAATAAAGAAATAATGAAATGTATCGTATAGAGGTATATCATGCAAACACTATTTTCATTATGCCCAAGAATTCGTAGCTTCTCACAAGTCATTCTAAATCAGAGTTTTAATCATATACTTGTGTATTTCATGGTTATGATACAGCCATAGAAATATTTTAGATTGAGCAAACCATGAAACAATTTCTAAAAGTATAAGTCAGTCAATACACATATAGACATGATATCAAAAATTAATAATTAAAGAATTTAATCATGCCATAATAGGATTTAAGTTATTGACTTTGCTCAATTAATTTGTGAGAAAGGTATCTAAAATTACCTATTCATTATATGTTCTTCAAGCCAAACTAGATTTCTTATGTGTGAACTTTTGGCTGAAGAAGATCCTCTCTCTTGTTTGCATGTGAATGTTTAGTGTATCTTACATGAAGATATCCTTCAAGTTGAAATTTCTCATTTTTCTTTCTTGAAGGAAGGTCATTAGTTTCTTTAAGATACAAAGCATTCATCCAACATATATATATTTTTTAATTAGATGACTCAATATAAGATATGACAATAGTTGCATGTTGAGTCACTTTACTCAAGAGATTGCCTAAATATTAGCAAGCACATATCACTTGAACTAAAGAGATAGAAAGATAGTTCAAGCATGTGAGGCAATAGATAGATTTATCAAGATCAAATCAATTTAGTTTAGATTCTATTTGCTTAAGATAATTATCAGTAAGATATGTTAATTAAGTTTTAATCAATTTATCTTAACTGTTTGTTTCTATCAAAATTCAGATTATGATTTATTGGTTATTAATAAAATATGATTCATTAAAATTAGATTGAAGTCTTGCACACGGTCACATAATGAGCGTACAATCTGGTCTACTAGCTGTATGATAAAATAATTATTCTATCATGCTTCAATACAGCTTTAACACAATAGATCTACTTTTCTCATCTTTTTCGAATTCTACAAGATGGGGTCATAGATATACCTTCTTCATGCCAATCTTCTATAAGAGTTTTCTTGTGGACTAACGTTGGTCAATGAAGATCCCCTTTCCTGTTTGTCTTAATTTGGAGTTTGAGAGAAGATGTTAATTCATTCATCATATTTCAAACTCACCTTGCAATATAACTATTCATATAAATTTTCATTGGTAGAACAAAAATGATGCCATCAATGTGTGCTATGAGCAAGCAAGATATCATAGATTCTTCTTTTTGATGCATAGATTTATCACTATTACTTTCTATCAACAAGGTTACCTAAGCTTTTATATATCAAGCTTTTGATGCTTGTTTTAAATCACATATTGCTTTATCATATATGTAATGTGTAATTTTTAAATATGGTGGTTATTTAACATAGATCTACTTTTTAATGAAATAACCACATAGGAGTGAATTCTACACATTCATTTGACAGAATATAAAGCTCATGAGTCAAGCAAATGATAGTGGTGATCTTTACTTTTAATCATGCAAGAATCAAGATCTATTTCATCTTTTCTTGATTCAGTCTTTTAGTAGTTATCAATTTTTCTTCATTAAGTGCATTTCTGAAAAACTCAATTTTGTTATAATTATTAACAAGTTTTCAGATTGTTATATGTAAAAGATTAACCATATATAATTTGATCTTAGTATCTTGACAGTAAATCATTAGTCTCATAGAGAATAAGACGACTTGATATTTTTGCAACTAAAAATCTTTTTATTGAATATTCTATATGCATTGCTTGATGAATGATATCCAAGGATAGACATATCTCTATCAGATTTGGCATTATTTTTCATAAGAACATATCAAGCATAACATGTACGACTGAAAAATATGAAAGATATGCAATGGTTCATTTTCCATTTTTCAGAAGATCAAAATTTTCATCAAAAATAGAAATCATATGTATGACAAGCAGTGATGATAGTCTTTTAAAAATTATTTAAGTAGATGACTATCATACATAATTGTCTTTTTCATTTCTTCAAGAATTCTATTAATCCTATTTTGCTTATGGTGTCCTTGGTGCTGAAATCATTGGATTTAATATTATTTTCTGTATAACCTTTATCAGGATTTTGGTTTTCAACACTGTGCCATGATACTCTTTATCTTCACAGTTTGGAAACCTTTATCATTTGAACCACTTTTACAAGATTTAGTAAATACAGAAAAATACTTCAGTTTTATTTTTCAAGAATAAATCCAATGTAAGCTTTTGAAAAACTTGGAGATGGAAACAACATCTTTAGATTTAGAAATGATTTTTGTTTGTTTCCTTAGTTAGCATGCATAGCAAAACTTTGACCTTTAAGTAGATAATCTAAGTAAGCCTATGGCAAGGTCTTTTGAGATTAAGTACATACTAGCATGAGTTGATTTTATATGCCAAAGATGGTTTCTTTAATCTTGGTATTCATAGTGCATATATTCCAAAGCATACCAAGTACACATTATCATATTTATGATTAATAAACAACAATGCCATGGATACAAATTCTTAATCAAGCATATAGAGAATTCATAGAGTTATTCTTAATAAATTAATTAATCATTTAGCAACTTATCCAATAGTGAGTGGAGCATACTATAAAAATGAAGTGATTTGAATATATTTTCTTTTCATACCCAAGAAAAAAAAATCACTTATATCACAAAAATGATTAATACTTTCAAGTTATGTTTTAATCAACTAATAAAGTAATTTCAATACGAGAAGATGTAAGAATTACTTATTTCATTCTTTCTTTCATTTAAATCATTCTTTTAAATTACATTTTAAATTCAATTCTTTAACACATGTCTAGAGCACCCATTGTTTAGATAACATCTTTCATTAGAACCTTGGATAGCTAGACATGCATGCTGAAAGAATAATCATATTTTCAATTTAGGAACCCAAGCTCTTTTGGGTCCTTGTAGGTTAGCTATAATTGTTCCTTTTGGAACCCATATTCTCTTAATAGCTATTTTGTCCAAGAATTTACAGATTTTAGGATTACAAGGGATGTATTTCTGTATCCTCTTGTTGAATTTAACAAACTTAGATCGAACATGAGTAGTAGGAAAACTTTTAATTTTCTGTTTCTCCCTTTTTGGTTCATCAAATTTGTAATGTATAGATTTAGGAACAACAGAAGAGATTTTACTTAGCTTTTGTTTATAAGATCTGTTTTAGAGTAATTAAAAACTGTTTTAACAAACATATTCTTAAAAGGTTTTTGGGTGTACCAAGGTTGATATCCTAATGTAACTTTATCAAATTCAGCTCTTTGATTATTTATCATTAGGTTCAATTTTTCAGAGCTGAGGGTAAATCTTTCAACAACAGGTTTTAATCTGTCAACTTCTTTAGTTAATCTTCTGTTATCTTCTGAAAGTAACTCATTGTTTTTCTTAAGTTTATCATGACTTTCAGTGAGAAGTTGATCTCTTTGATTTAGTTCTTGATTTTCTTTAATTAAGATTTCAGTTTTACTGGTTAGTTTCAGTTTTTCATCTATTAGAATTTGATTTTCAATCTTCAAGTTTTTGTTCTTATAAATAAGTTTCTTATATTCTAAATACAAATCAGAAAAGGCATCATGGAGTTCATCAAATGTAAAATTGCTTTCAGTTTCAGCATGTACCTCTTGTGCCACCAAGCATGGATTTTCAATGTGATACTGCTCTCCTTCTACACATGATGTTTCAGATTTGTTAGTGCATTCATATTTGTCTTCAAGCATATTCCATATTTCTTTAGCAGTCATGCAAGAAGATATGCAATTAAACTCATTCCTATCTAGTGCACAATATAGTAGGTTCATGGCTTTTGAATTTTGTTGAGCCATTTTCTCATTATGACTAGTGTTTGTGTGTGTTCCATTGACTATAATGCTCCATAAATTATAATCAACTGATTGTATAAAAATGCGCATGCGTATTTTCCAATGTGTATAGTTTATGCCATTAAATAGTGGAGGTGTATCAATTGATTGTCCTTCTCCTAGAAAACTATCTATTTGAGTTGTCATGATCTTTGGCTCTAGTCGGTTAAGACTACAAATAATATTTGAGCACCTGCTCTGATATCACTTGTTGCCCAGTAGATACAACCCAAGAGGGGGGGTGAATTGGGTCTTTTAAAACTTTTATGCTACTTCTAAACTTTATGATTAACTATGCTAAGTTGTATAGATGCACAGTGAAAGTTAAACTTAGCAAGGGTTTGATGTATAGACTTCGACTTGATTAAATATGTCTGCAACTAAAGGATGTGCGGATAAGAATTAAGCAAGCAATTTATCTAAGTAAGTAAGTGTGTTAGTTAGACAATAACTAGAGGCATTACAAACACAAAGGACATATAGTGGTTCGGTGCACCCCAGCACCTACATCCACTCCCCAAGACCTCTTGGGAATTTCACTATAATCCTACCGATTACAGCCGGTTGTTTTACAAGCTCACAACCCAACTTGTTGTTTTACGAGAGCACAACGAACTCGGTCGGTTTTTCCAGGCTCACCGACTAGAACCAACCCCGATTGTTTTCCCGGGCTCACAATCAAACCCTTACACGTTGGTTTTACCCTCGGCTCACCAACAAACCTAAACCCCGTTGGTTTTCCCTTTGGCTCACCAACAAACCTTAATCCCGTTGGTTTTCCCTTTGGCTCACCAACAAACCTTACACCGTTGGTTTTTCCTTTGGCTCACCAACAAACCTTTAACCCCTTGATTCAATCCCTTGATTGAATCAAGTTACAAGATATTAAAACAAAGAATAAAAACAAATCAAAGCTTCTTAAACAAGCAGATATGACAATATAAACAAATAGAGTAAAGAGAAGCCCTCAAACGAGTTTTGAAGATGAAGGAGCTCGGCTTCTTCTTTACTTGATCCTCCTCTGATTTGGCATGAAGTAGAGGATCCCCGAGGCAGCACACGGATGGAGAGGAAGCTTTCGGATTCACTTGGATGCTCTTCTTCTCTCTATTTCGTTTTGGATGGTCCTTTTGTGCTTGTGGGAGATTTCCTTTGTAATCTCTTTGAGATCTCTTTCCTAGATGATCTCTCCCACTTTCATGATTTCTCCCCTAGCTCTCTTCTTGTTTTTTTTTTATAGCTTTAGATGGCGTGGAAACAAGAATATAGCCGTTAGAGACAAAAATAGAGCCGTTGGACACAGTCTGCACTTCCTGACAATATTACCGTTGGGATCGGAGTCGACTCGCGCGATCAGGAGTCGACTCGCCTGTTGCAGGAGTCGGCTCGTGCTTTACTGGAGACGACTCGGCCACTGTTCCAAATTTGAATTAAAGTGCATGCCTTGACTGGGAGTCGACTCGGCTTAACCTGGAGTCGACTCGCCAACTTCTGGAGCTGACCTGGCAATTTCGGAGTCGGCTCATCCACTGAAGTCCGTGGATCCAATTTTGAATTTTGTCCTCTCGAGTCGACTCGACTGTCCTGGGAGTCGACTCGAATCTCAGAGCCCGAACTTTCTTGGAGTCGACTCGGCTCTCAGTTTGCGAAACACAGCCTTCTGCCATCTTGGTGTAGCGCTGCCTTGGAGTCGACTCGAGCTGTCTGGGAGTCGACTCGAATCTCAGAGGCAGCAACTTGGTTTTCTGTCTGTTGATGGTCGCGGAGTCTCGGAGTCGACTCGTGCAATGCGGAAGTCGACTCGAATCTCAGAGTCCCAAAAATGCTCTCTGACTTTTTCCTTGTGTTCCGCTGAGAGTCGACTCTTGCTTTCTTTGGAGTCGACCTACCAACCATCGGAGTCGACTCGCGTTCCACTGGAGTCGACTCGAATCTCAGACCCGAAAACTGCTCTCTGACTTTTCTGCCTGTGACTCCTAGGAGTCGACTCATACTTCCCCGGAGTCGACTCGGTAAACATTGGAGTCGACTCGAATTCCTCAGGAGTCGACTCGAAGACTATTCTTTTGAATTTTTTTCTTTGATTTTACTCCTCCAATTTGAATCCTTTGAACTTTAAGCTTGGGCCAATAAATTGTAGCTTTCTTCCAACTTGAGAGCTTTGGAGGCCTTCTTGTGTTCTCCCAACTTGCTATGTTCCTTGCAAAATAAATATCTTTCTCCTTGCAACATAAACATTAGTATCTATACTTCAAGGTTTTGTGATCATCAAAATCAATCTATGAATCAATCTTTGGGTCATCAATGATACTCTGGAAAATCTTGCTTACCCTCCCCCTTCCCCCCCCAGCCGCATATATATCAGGCTGGGGGGTTTTTTCGGGGATTGGTCATCGTGTGGCGCGATGGGGTTGCCACTGACATGGTCGTTACAGGGCGTCGTGGGGCAGCGCTGGGTACGACTATGGCAGGGCGTAGTGGAGCAGGGGGCCGCGGCGTGCCTCAGGGAAACAGTCTGTTGTTGTCAAGAGTTTGCCGACGCGGGGTCGGATCGCTGGATCAAGGGGCAGCCGACTCGGGGTCGGGCTGCGGAGCCGAAGATATCCGACCCGAGGTCGGATTGCTGGATCAAGGGGCAGCCGACTCGGGGTCGGGCTGCGGAGCCGAAGATATCCGACCCGAGGTCGGATCGCTGGATCAAGGGGCAGCCGTCTCGGGGTCGGGCTGCGGAGCCGAAGATATCCGACCCGAGGTCGGATTTGTTGCCCAAGGTGACAACCCAAGAGGGGGGGGTGAATTGGATCTTTTAAAAACTTTTAAACTACTTCTAATCTTTTAGATTAATTATGCTAAGTCGTATGGATGCTTAGTGAAGCTTAACCTTAGCAAGAGTATGATTCTAATCTAATCAACTATTAAGCAGCGGGTTCAATAAAAGATTAGTCTAATTTTGCCCTAGTATGCTATTCAATTTAATGATTGAGTAAATTGATTATGCTTGCAACTAAAGGATGCACGAAGAAGAGTTAAGCAAGCTTAATATCTAAGTAAGTGAGTGAGGAGGTCAGTCAACAAAGAGCATCACAAACACAACAAAAATATAGTGGTTCGGTGCATCCCAGCACCTACATCCACTCTCCAAGACCTCTTGGGAATTTTACTATAATCCTACAGATTACAGCCGGTTGTTTTACAAGCTCACAACCAAACTTGTTGTTTTACGAGGTCACAACGAACTCGGTCGGTTTTTCTAGGCTCACCGACTAGAACCACCCCCAATTATTTTTCCGGGATCACAATCGAACCCTTACACGTTGGTTTTACCCTCGGCTCACCAACAAACCTAAACCCCCGTTGGTTTTCCCTTTGGCTCACCAACAAACCTTACACCGTTGGTTTTCCCTTTGGCTCACCAACAAACCTTTAACCCCTTGATTCAATCCCTTGATTGAATCAAGTTACAAGATATTAAAACAAAGAATAAAAACAAATCAAAGCTTCTTAAACAAGCAAATATAACAATATAAACAAATAGAGTAAAGAGAAGCCCTCAAACGAGTTTTGAAGATGGAGGAGCTCGACTTCTTCTTTACTTGACCCTCTTCTGATTTGGCACGAAGTAGAGGATCACCGCGGCAGCACACGGATGGAGAGGAAGCTTTGGGATACACTTGGAAGCTCTTCTTCTCTCTATTTCACTTTGAATGGCCCTTATTGTGCTTATGGGAGATTTCTCTTGGAATCTCTTCCCTAAATGTTTTCTCCCACTTCCATTTCCTTCTCCCCTAGCTCTCCTCTTGTTTTTATAGCTTTAGATGGCGTGGAAACAAGAATATAGCCATTAGAGACAAAAATAGAGCCGTTGGAACCAGTCTGCACCTCCTGACAATATGACCGTTGGGATCGGAGTCGACTCGCGCGATCAGGAGTCGACTCGCCTGTTGCAGGAGTCGGCTCGTGTTTTACCGGAGACGACTCGGCCACTGTTCCAAATTTGAATTAATGTGCTTGCCTCGACTGGGAGTCGACTCGTCTTAACCTGGAGTCGACTTGCCAACTTCTGGAGCTGACTTGGCAATTTCGGAGTCGGCTCATCCACTGAAGTCCGTGGATCCAATTTTGAATTTGATCCACTCGAGTCGACTCGACTGTCCTGGGAGTCGACTCGAATCTCAGAGCCCGAACTCCCGATCCTCTGTCTTTTGGCTCATCCAGTCTTGGAGTCGACTCGAATTTCCTCGGAGTCGACTCGACTCTCAGTTTTCGAAAGTTGGTCTTCTGCCTTTTGACGTGAAGCTTGTCTTGGAGTCGACTCGAGCTGTCTGGGAGTCGACTCGAATCTCAGAGGCAGTAACTTGGTTTTCTGTCTGTTGATGGTCGCGGAGTCTCGGAGTCGACTCGTGCAATGCGGGAGTCGACTCGAATCTCAGAGTCCCAAAAATGCTCTCTGACTTTTTCCTTGTGTTCCGCTGAGAGTCGACTCTTACTTTCTTTGGAGTCGACCTACCAACCATCGGAGTCGACTCGCGTTCCACTGGAGTCGACTCGAATCTCAGACCCGAAAACTGCTCTCTGACTTTTCTGCCTGTGACTCCTAGGAGTCGACTCATACTTCCCCGGAGTCGACTCGGTAAACATTGGAGTCGACTCGAATTCCTCAGGAGTCGACTCGAAGGCTATTCTTTTGAATTTTTCCTTTGATTTTACTCCTCCAATTTGAATCCTTTGAACTTTAAGCTTGGGCCAATAAATTGTAGCTTTCTTCCAACTTGAGAGCTTTGGAGGCCTTCTTGTGTTCTCCCAACTTGCTATGTTCCTTGCAAAATAAATATCTTTCTCCTTGCAACATAAACATTAGTATCTATACTTCAAGGTTTTGTGATCATCAAAATCAATCTATGAATCAATCTTTGGGTCATCAATCTCCCCCTTTTTGATGATGACAAAACTTGAAGTATATGCAATATAAAAGATATTGATTTCTAGAAGTAATACATAGCTAAGTTGCATGAAGTGGAAAATATATATATTTAAAAACATACTTCATGATAATGCTTTAGATTTAATCAGCTTAACACAATCAACATATTTAAATTTTAAGCTGATTTGTATTCAATTCAAAGCATAAAGGCATTATGAGCATATACTTAGATATTTGCATATACTTAGATATTTCTCCCCCTTTTTGACAACATCAAAAAGATAGGGAAACATTAAGCACAAAGATAAGAACACTCAAATATTTCTTTCCCTTATTGTACTCTGATTGGAATGTTAAATTATTGCAAGGATATGAATCATATAACTTAAGGCAATAATATTGGAATCAGATTAGTGAGCACAGATCAGAGCCAATTAAGATAGTTTTCAAGAAGTTTTTCTAAGTTGATACCACAGATAGTTTTCTAATCAAGTGTAGGTGGGATCTTCCTTAGGTTAATTCAAGAAGTGGAAATCTAACCTCTCTTCAATAATAAGTGTGAAAGCTTGTTCATTTAAGATCTTGTGCCCAATCTATTAAGTATTTTATCAACATGAGAGCAATTTAACTAATTTTCTGAGTATAAGAACAATATATTAAGTATGATTGCAAAGTTCTTTTATGGTGTAAAAATATTGTGGCATAAATACCAAAATATGAATTCATGCAATTTATAATATATCTTAGAGTATACATAAAGTTCAAGGCTTTGAAGGTTCTTTTAAAGCTCTTTTAAAGACTTTATTCTTCTATTCCTAAAAAAAAAAAACAATTTGATACATAAAAATATGAACTGGCACACAATTTAAGTTCTAAAGATCAAGTCAATTAGGACTCATTAGTGAATATCAAAATAGGTTTTCTAAAAGATGCTCAAGAAAATTTTACACGTTATTCTCCCCCTTTTTCATTAAGTTAGAGGCTCTTTAAGCTCAACTTGCAATTTGGTTCATGATTTATGCATAAGATATACTAACCAAATAACACGCCTCAAGGTGTATCATAAAGATTTTCAGATTAAATTTCAGATGATACATATTGGAGAGCATTAGGATCATTTTTCATTTTGTATTCTTCCTCTCTCCTTTAGTTATAGATATACGCGATTAAGTTCCGTGAGACCTCTCCTTCTGAAATTTTCTTTCTCCCCCTCTATTGATCATTCCATTTAAGAGTTTAGAATTTGAAGATAATGTTCAATAAAATTGTCAATCTCAAAAATATATTTCAGCTTATTTTCATAAGACTCAAGGTTTGAGATAAGACAACCTTTATAGAACTCATCTCAAGGAAATTAAAGCATGTCTTGCAATATAAGGAGGTTCATCAAAATCAATCCATAAAATTCAAAGTATGCATCAAAATAAAGTGTCTTTGGGATAGGATACTGAATATCTAAAGCTCCCCCTCAAAAGATGCATTCTTCTTTAATTATTTTAAATTGTTGAATTTCAGATTTTAGTGATAAACGTGAATAACACTGAAATTCTGTAATATCGAGAATGTAGAGTAATCTAGTATTATTCCAAAATTTGTAGTAATTACTCTTTCTAATCCTTTACGAACAAGTTATGCTTTCTCTTAATCTTAGAGAAAATGTATAGAAATATTAATCAGAAAATGATTCATTTGAAGCTCAATTTCTTTCAAAAGCATTTACATTTTCTTTCTTTTAGAGTCATTTGAGTGAACTGAAATATTTCTAGTTTTAAGATCATTCACTCTATTGATGGAAGTCTTTAATAATGTAGGAGAGAAAAACATATAGATGATCATTGAAGTATATCTATTTATAGAACTCAATTTCTTAATTATAGTTTTTTCTGCAATGGATACATGAAGCACAATAAATCTTTTTAATATCAAAATAAACTCATATATTTAAAAATATTTGTTTGCAATTAAGATCATTGAAAGACACATCATTTAGACCAATATTAGTATACTTTGAAGATAAGAAATGATATGTTTCGGATGCGTATCGGAGCAATCAACCAAGGCATCAAAATTAATTCTGTTTTTCTTAAATTAAGATTTTATTTAGAAATCATATTGAGTTTAAGCTTTTATACAAAATCAGATTCTGAATTTCATAAAGATTTTCAATAGAGGCTTTTAAAGTCATAATTTGAGATATGGATCTTCCACATTGTAGCTCATCTTAAATCATTATGATTGAAGACACATATTTCACACATATAAGAGGATATTCAGAATATTTGTATTTATGTTTAGCACATTATATACCAAGGTTAAGAAAGTTGAAGGATAGAACAAACTCAATTCATTTTGCCTAAATAGAAATATCCTTCTCTTCTCCTTTTTACAAATTTATTCACCTTTTAGATTTTAACGATGATTGTGAATGACAAATCTGAAATTTCTTTTTAACAATACAAAAAAAATTTATATAGTATTCCAAATATTCAATCAAATTATCCAAGCATGAAGCATTGTAAAACATTGAGAACCCATAAATCAAGACATCATACCATATGCACACTATATTAAGTGTTAAGTCATACATTAAAATAATAAGAACAAGCATGTCAAGGATCAAAATCAATTCTTTTCAAATAAACTCCCCCTATTTAAATATTATCTTGCATTGATTTCATCCTTAAATTATGTTTTCAAGTGATAAAAAAAAAAATTGATTCTTCTTATATACTTTCATTTACTTTGTCTTTCATTTTTACTTTCTTATGCTCTATACTCTATTTACTCCCTATCCGGTGGAGTTGGGAAGGGGCACGAGGTACTACCACTAGCCTCCCTCTTGTGCCGTCCCTAATATGCCCTACACCGAATAGTTGGGTCAAATAGTGCCGGGTACTACCACTAGCCTCCCCATTGGCACCATCCCTATGATGAGCAATATAGAAAGGTTAAAATGTTTACTTCAAATTCTCCCTGTTTAAGTGTAATTAATTATGGATTTTATTCCTTCCAAATGTGCCGAATATATTATGCTTGTTTTGCTTTTCCTTAAGATTGAAGTATTTGCCTTTTACTTAGATCTTTACTTCTCTTGAATAATATTCATTTTCTTTTCTTTATCTCTCTTTCATTTTGTTATTCTCAAGTAACTTACATGAAAGAGCAGAATAAAGAAAAATCAAATGTATCATATAGAGGTATATCATGCAAACAACATTTTCATTATGCCCAAGAATTCGCAGCTTCTCACAAGTCATTCTAAATCAAAGTTTTAATCATATACTTGTGTATTTCATGGTTATGATATAGCCATAGAAATATTTTAGTTTGAGCAAACCATGAAACAATTTCCAAAAGCATAAGTCAATTAATACATATATGGACATGATATCAAAAGATTAACAATTAATCATGTCATAATAAAATTTAAAGTTATTGACTTTGCTCAGCTAATTTATGAGAGAGATATCTAGAATTACTTATTCATTATATATTCTTCAAGCCAAACTAGATTTCTTATGTGTGAACTTTTGGCTGAAGAAGATCCTCTCTCTTGTTTGCATGTGAATGTTTATTGTATCTTATGTGGAGGTGTCCTTCAAGCTGAAATCACTCATTTTCTTGCTCAAGGATTCTGCATTATTACCAAACTCCTTTTCTTTCTTGAAAGAAAGTCTTTAGTTTTTTTAAGATACAACCCATTCATCCAACATATTTCTAACTAGATGACTCAATTTAAGATAAGATAATAGTTGAATATTGAGTCACTTTACTCAAGAGATTGCCTAAATATAAGCAAGCACATATCACTTGAACTAAAAAAATAGTTTCATTAACCAAGATAGTTCAAGGACAAGCATGTGAGGCAATGGAAAGATTTATTAAGGTCAAATCAATTTCTTATTCCAAAATCGATTTAGTTTAGATTCTATTTGCTTAAGATAATTGTCAAAAGGATATGTTAGCTAGGTTCTAATCAACTTATCTTAAACGGTTGTTTCTTTCAAAATATGATTCATTAAAGTTGGATTGAAGTCTTGCATAAGGTCACATAATAAGCATACATTCAGGTCTACTAGCTGTATGATAAAATAATTATTCTATCATGCTTCAATACAGCTTTAAATAATAGATCTACTTTGCTCATCCTTTTCAAATTCTACAAGATGGGGTCATAGATATACCTTCTTCATGCCAATCTTCTATAGGAGTTTTCTTGTGGACTAACGTTGGTCAATGAAGATCCCCTTTCCTGTTTGTCTTAATTTGGAGTTTGAGAGAAGATGTTAATTCATTCATCATACGTATTTCAAACTCTCCTTGCATGAGCTAAGTAAAGTCTTCATATAACTCTTCATTAGTAGAACCAAAAATGATGTCATCAATGTAAACTTTGAGCAAGTAAGATATCACAAATTCTTCTTTTTGATGCAAAGATTTATCACTATTACTTTCTATCAAAAAGGTTGCTTAAGCTTTTGTATCATGCTGTTGATGCTTGTTCCAAATCATATATTGCTTTATCATATTTGTAATGAGTGTTTTCAAATATGGTGGTTATAAAGTAAGCACATAGGAGTCCATTCTACACACTCATTTGATAAAATATAACGTTCATAAAGCAAACAATGATAATGGTGATTTTTACTTCTAATCATGCAAGAATCTTATCAAGATCTATTTCATCTTTTCTTGATTTAATCTTTTAGTAGTCATCAATTTTTCTTCATTAAGTGTATATGTAAAAGATTAACCATATAATTTGATTTTAGTATTTTGATAACAAATCATTAGTCTCATAAAGAATAAAATGAATTGATACTTCTACAACTAGAATTTTTCATGAATGTTCTATACGCATTGCTTGATGAATGGTATCCAAGGATAAAAATATCTTTATTAGATTTGGCATTACTTTTCAAGAGAACATATCAAGCATAACATGTACGACTGAAAAATATGAGAGATACGCAATAGTTCATTTTTTTTTTATTTTTCAGAAGATCAAAAGAAGTTTTCATCAAAAATAGATCTAATAGAAGTCATATGTATGACAAGTATTGATGATAGCTTTTAAAAGGCATTTAAGTAGATGGCTATCATACAACATTGCCTTTTTCAATTCTTCAAAGATTCTATTAATCCTATTTTACTTATAGTGTTCTTGGTACAGAAACAATTGTATTCAATATTATTTTCTGTACACAACTTAACACAAAAATTGGTTTTCAAAACTATGCCGTGATTCATAGTTTGCAAACCTTTATCATTTGATCGCTTTTTGTGAGTTTGTGCCAATACAGAAAATATTTCAATTTGAGTGCCAAGAACAAGGCTAATGTAGACTTTTGAAAAATTAGTGTTGGAAACAACATCTCTAGATTTAGAAATTATTTTTGTTTGTTTCCTTAGTTAGCATGCATAGTAAAACTTTGACCTTTAAGAGGATAATCTAAGTGAGCCTATGGCAAGGTCTTTTGAGATTAAGTACATACTAGCATGAGCTGATTTCATATGCCAAATATGGTTTCTTTAATCTTGGTATTCATAGTGCATATATTCAAAAGCATACCAAGTACACATTATCATATCTATGATCAATAAACAATAATGCCATGGATAATAACTATCAATCAAGCATATAGAGAATTCATAGAGTTATTCTTAATAAATTGATTAATCATTTAGCAACTTATCCAATAGTGAGTAAAGTATACTATAAATGAAATGATTTGATTATATTTCCAACAGTATTTTCTATATCACAAAATTGATCACTACTAGCAATTTATATCAAATACTAAGCAAAAATAATGATGAGATGCAAGGATTACTGATTTTTGTTAATAACTTTTCATAAGTATATTTTAAGTTTCTTTTGTTCCATGGGTATCTTGGTACACCTATGTTTTCATCCTCATTTTCTCATTTTGGGTACCCAAGCTTGCTTGGGTCCTTGAGAGTTAGGACATATGGTTCCTTTTGGAACCCATATCTGTTTAATATTAATAACTTTACCATTTGATTTAATTATGTTAGAACGATAGGTAAAGTTGTTATGCCCATTCTTTTCGTTTTTGAAATAAGTTATCTTATTTAATGGTTTGTTTGGTGAATTAATAACCTTTTTCTCTAGAGATTTATTGTTAAGTAAAGAAGTCAAGCCAAGTTTTGATTTATCATAAGTAACATATTGGCTTTCAAACATCATTTTTAATCGTTCTGAACTTACGGTGAATTTGTTAATAAAAGATTTTAATTGATTAATTTCTTTACTTAAGTTTTGATTTTCTTTAATTAAGCTATGATTTTTCTGAATCAATTCTTCTGAAAATGACCTTAAGCTTTCATTTTCAGAATTTAGTTTCTTAAGATTTTTATTCTTTACAGTTAATTTTCTACATTCACTATACAACTCATGAAAAGCATTTAATAATTCATCATAAGAGAATTCTTCTTGAAAATCATTTGAGGTAAGAGTAGATTCAGATTTTACCTTGTCTTCTTGTGCCATAAAGCACAAGTCAGTTACCTCTTGTAGTTTCTTGGAGCTAATATCATCATTGTTGCTCCTAACCTTTATTTTTTGGCTTGACTCTTTCTTGGTCAAGGCTTTCTTCCTTTTTATCTCTTTCTTCCTTTCTTCTTGCTTCCTCTTTTTCCTTGTCTTTAGGAAGCTGATTTGCCTCGGAGTCGACTCGGACCTTATTGGAGTCGACTCGGTGAACTTGAGAGTCGACTCTGAGATACTTGGAGTCGACTCGACTGAGGGAGATTCAACACCCTTTTCTGCAGTCTCATTGTTAGTATATATTTGAAGCACATGTGAGCTAGTCTGAGATTTATCATAAATATTTTCTAAAGTATCCCAGATCTCCTTAGCAGATAAGCATGCAGAAATTTCATTAAACTTCGTTTCATGAATAGCACAATATAACATGTTCATAGCATTAGCGTTCAATTATGCTAAGTCCTTTTCATTAATAGTTTGTGAGAGTGTGTGAAGGTCATTTGTTATGATTTTCCATAAATAATAGTTTTGTGATTGAATAAAAATGCGCATGCGTATTTTCCAATGTGTATAGTTTATGCCATTAAATAGTGGAGGTGTATCAATTGATTGTCCTTCTCCTAGAAAACTATCTATTTGAGTTGTCATGATCTTTGGCTCTAGTCGGTTAAGACTACAAATAATATTTGAGCACCTGCTCTGATACCACTTGTTGCCCAAGGTGACAACCCAAGAGGGGGGGGGGTGAATTGGATCTTTTAAAAACTTTTAAACTACTTCTAATCTTTTAGATTAATTATGCTAAGTCGTATGGATGCTTAGTGAAGCTTAACCTTAGCAAGAGTATGATTCTAATCTAATCAACTATTAAGCAGCGGGTTCAATAAAAGATTAGTCTAATTTTGCCCTAGTATGCTATTCAATTTAATGATTGAGTAAATTGATTATGCTTGCAACTAAAGGATGCACGAAGAAGAGTTAAGCAAACTTAATATCTAAGTAAGTGAGTGAGGAGGTCAGTCAACAAAGAGCATCACAAACACAACAAAAATATAGTGGTTCGGTGTATCCCAGCACCTACATCCACTCCCCAAGACCTCTTGGGAATTTCACTATAATCCTACAGATTACAACCGGTTGTTTTACAAGCTCACAACCCAACTTGTTGTTTTACGAGGTCACAACGAACTCGGTCGGTTTTCCCAGGCTCACCGACTAGAACCACCCCCGATTGTTTTTTCCGGGATCACAATCGAACCCTTACACGTTGGTTTTACCCTCGGCTCACCAACAAACCTAAACCCCCGTTGGTTTTCCCTTTGGCTCACCAACAAACCTTACACCGTTGGTTTTTCCTTTAGCTCACCAACAAACCTTTAACCCCTTGATTCAATCCCTTGATTGAATCAAGTTACAAGATATTAAAACAAAGAATAAAAACAAATCAAAGCTTCTTAAACAAGCAAATATAACAATATAAACAAATAGAGTAAAGAGAAGCCCTCAAACGAGTTTTGAAGATGGAGGAGCTCGACTTCTTCTTTACTTGACCCTCTTCTGATTTGGCACGAAGTAGAGGATCACCGCGGCAGCACACGGATGGAGAGGAAGCTTTGGGATACACTTGGAAGCTCTTCTTCTCTTTATTTCACTTTGAATGGCCCTTATTGTGCTTATGGGAGATTTCTCTTGGAATCTCTTCCCTAAATGTTTTCTCCCACTTCCATTTCCTTCTCCCCTAGCTCTCCTCCTGTTTTTATAGCTTTAGATGGCGTGGAAACAAGAATATAGCCGTTAGAGACAAAAATAGAGCTGTTGGAACCAGTCTGCACCTCCTGACAATATGACCGTTGGGATCGGAGTCGACTCGCGCGATCAGGAGTCGACTCGCCTGTTGCAGGAGTCGGCTCGTGTTTTACCGGAGACGACTCGGCCACTGTTCCAAATTTGAATTAATGTGCTTGCCTCGACTGGGAGTCGACTCGTCTTAACCTGGAGTCGACTCGCCAACTTCTGGAGCTGACTTGGCAATTTCGGAGTCGGCTCATCCACTGAAGTCCGTGGATCCAATTTTGAATTTGATCCACTCGAGTCGACTCGACTGTCCTGGGAGTCGACTCGAATCTCAGAGCCCGAACTCCCGATCCTCTGTCTTTTGGCTCATCCAGTCTTGGAGTCGACTCGAATTTCCTCGGAGTCGACTCGACTCTCAGTTTCCGAAAGTTGGTCTTCTGCCTTTTGACGTGAAGCTTGTCTTGAAGTCGACTCGAGCTGTCAGGGAGTCGACTCGAATCTCAGAGGCAGTAACTTGGTTTTCTGTCTGTTGATGGTCGCGGAGTCTCGGAGTCGACTCGTGCAATGCGGGAGTCGACTCGAATCTCAGAGTCCCAAAAATGCTCTCTGACTTTTTCCTTGTGTTCTGCTGAGAGTCGACTCTTGCTTTCTTTGGAGTCGACCTACCAACCATCGGAGTCGACTCGCGTTCCACTGGAGTCGACTCGAATCTCAGACCCGAAAACTGCTCTCTGACTTTTCTGCCTGTGACTCCTAGGAGTCGACTCATACTTCCCCGGAGTCGACTCGGTAAACATTGGAGTCGACTCGAATTCCTCAGGAGTCGACTCGAAGGCTATTCTTTTGAATTTTTCCTTTGATTTTACTCCTCCAATTTGAATCCTTTGAACTTTAAGCTTGGGCCAATAAATTGTAGCTTTCTTCCAACTTGAGAGCTTTGGAGGCCTTCTTGTGTTCTCCCAACTTGCTATGTTCCTTGCAAAATAAATATCTTTCTCCTTGCAACAAAAACATTAGTATCTATACTTCAAGGTTTTGTGATCATCAAAATCAATCTATGAATCAATCTTTGGGTCATCAGGATTGCTGGATCAAGGGGCAGCCGACTCGGGGTCGGGCTGCGGAGCCGAAGATATCCGACCCGAGGTCGGATCGCTGGATCAAGGGGCAGCCGACTCGGGGTCGGACTGCGGAGCCGAAGATATCCGACCCGAGGTCGGATTGCTTGATCAAGGGGCAGCCGACTCGGGGTCGGGCTGCGGAGCCGAAGTTATCCGACCCGAGGTCGGATCGCTGGATCAAGGGGCAGCCGACTCGGGGTCGGGTTGCGGAGCCGAAGATATCCGACCCGAGGTCGGATTGCTAGATCAAGGGGCAGCCGACTCGGGGTCGGGCTGCGGAGCCGAAGTTATCCGACCCGAGGTCGGATTGCTGGATCAAGGGGCAGCCGACTCGGGGTCGGGCTGTGGAGCCGAAGATATCCGACCCGAGGTCGGATCGCTGGATCAAGGGGCAGCCGTAGTCTTCCTGGGCGCGCGTGCCGGTCACGTGGGGCATGGTGGCTAAGTTCCCCCGTAACAGGTCCGAAACTATAAGTAACGACCGAGACCCTCACCCTATAAAAAGAGGTAGGAAAAGGCTCTCTGTAAGCAATACAAACCAATTCAAGGACCAAGAACCATGCTTTGCTGCTCCAGCCATGCTTACTGCCAAGAGCCATACCCTACCATACTTGCCAAGGGCCATATCCGCCACACCAGCCAACACCATGCCGTGCACAAGGACTGTCCAAATCGTGTACCTCAAGCGAGCCCTGGCCTTGGCCACATGCCACCTGGCCAAGACCATCCCCTCTCATGATGAGGATGGACCATACCTCCGTCACTTGGGCATCCTTATGAGGACTATAAATAAGCCATATCAAAAACACTCAGAGATTTTTTTTTCCAAAAAAAAGGCTGGATCAACTCTAACTTAGCCATCGAAGGGTCTTCGCTGGAATTTCCGGTTAAGGCTTTGTGCAGGTACCCTGGAGCGCAGGAGGTAGCCCTCTTTCTCCATCCCAGCCGGCGTCTTCTCGGCTTCCTCCGGCGTGGTCACCCTCAGGCCAAATTTCAGCCCCAACAACAAGTATTAATAAATGAACTAAAACAATCCTATTTCATTATAATAGACACTTGTGTTTTATAAATGAGACAAAAAATAGGCCCTCTCCTCCAATTAATGACTAATTCTTAAGATTTTTATGTTAAATGACAAATACAATCTCCATTTTCCTTTTCTATCGTAAAAATACAATCTCCTTGTCCGCATCTCCCATCTCCTTATTTAAAACAATATGATAGCAGAAAATACTAACGTCATATCAGCATTTTTTAGAATAAGTCATGACTTGCTACCAAATTTTTTAGTTGTAGGGGAAGGTGGTAAACTACCCAATTTTATTAAAATAAAATAATTACAAGAAAAAAAAGTGGCAAGAAAAGAAAAGGAGAAAAATAAGAAATCAAACTCAAAGTATGCTATAAAATTAAAAAAAAAATAAAAAGAAACAACCTCAAAACATGGTTATATAATGACTGATGAGCAGCTTGTCCTCTGGTATTTCCACGACCACCCTAGTCTTTAAAGAGATGCAAAGCTACAATGAGCACCCCATCCGCTGTCCTTTGAAAAATCTTGCTATTCCTCTCTCCATTATGTTCAATAAATTGCTAGTGTCTGTCAAAGCTGCTTAAATCTCTCGGCAATTATTTTCTTCTCCACTTAGTCCACAATAACCGTTGAAAGCATCCTTAGAAAATTTCGATCTCCCCCCAAGGCTTCTTCTCCAAATCTTTTTTTTTTTTTTTTTTTTTGCTTAAAAAAAAGGGGAAGAGGGGAGGAAGGGACAGGCCCACCCCCGCGTAGCAGCCCCACACTGGGCCCCCGCCCCGCCAGGAGCATGTTCGATGCGGGCAGAATGACCGTTTGGTATAGGCCCAGCTCACCAGACCCCAGCCATATATTACTCATACCCTCCCCACCCGTGGCCTCGGCTCATTACCCCACTGGGCTCTGGCACGAGTACCCCGTGTGAGTACGTCACACCTGGCACCACCCAGGCTACCAGCCGACCAGTAGCACTTCTAGACCCCGTGTCCAGGCGCGGGGCATACGGTCCCCAAATTTAATCGACGCCCGTGCGTTTCGAACCTGGAACCACTTGGTTAGAAGCAAACGCCCCGTTCCAACTGGGCTACCACCTTGGTGGCCTCCAAATCTATTTAATGAGAGGGCGATGTAAGACAAGATAATTGATATTCTCCACCTATCTATCATAAAAATATCTAGAGCTAGCATTCCACGTACCCTTGTTCTATGACAACTTCCCTAATGTGCTTATTCACCAATAATCAAGTTTAAACTTGAGAACTCTCACATAGTTAGCTTCCAAGTGCCTTAATCAACATTCAACTTCAGCCAATAAAATTAGTCATCCATTCGACAATAAGGAACATTTTGTCCCATTTTCAAATTATCAGTACCTTTTACATGAAAAAAGGTATTTGCTGGGATTGGCCTGAACGGGGTAATAATACGCCAACATTTGATGATTCTTTTAATCAACTTAGAATGAAAGAAAGAAAGGGAGAAAAATAACACTGTGCTTTAAGTTTCACAAAGTGGTGAACCAGATGATAAACAAATTACGTCCCAAGAAGTTCGGAAAAGAATTGCATTTTCACCACCATGACCTTGTAATCTGGGTCAATTTAGCGGTTAATGGGTAGTGCTCTTTGGTTATAAAAGCTCATCTTTTTTTGCCAAAACAAAAATATCAAGCGCTAATAGATTTATTGGCCCGTCGCATAGAGGCTAAAAAATTTGTCCAAGAATTTACATTTTTCTTAATAAATATTTTTCAGATAATATTTAGATAAAAATAATTTACTCATATTCTTTTGCATTACTATTTTCTCGAAAAAATTACTAAGATCTATCCATATTTCTCATAATACCCTTTATTATATAAATATATTATATATATTATTATACTATATAATATAATATAATATAACAATATATTATGATATTATCTATCATAAAATATTATAAAATATTATATATTATTATTATATATGATATTAAATCATATATTATTCTATAATATAACAATAATATAATTTATATTATTATATTATTATATTATTGTTATAGGGTTCCCAGTATTTTTGGAATAAAATAAAAAAAGTGATTTTCCTCGTTGTAAATGATTAACGCACCTTGGATAAGACTTTTTCCTATTTCATCATTTACCCATACAGTAATAACTTACCCAAAGAAGTATTAGAAAAAAAAAAAAAGTATAAGAACATGAATAAGTTGGCCAATGAAAAAGTTGACCAACTTTTTCATAATATTTTCCTACCAAAGAATGAGTCCTAATTGATATTGAGGGCACTCATGCCAGTACCACCAAACAAATACATAAGAAAATTTAAGAAAATGGAACAAGTTGAAAAACAAACAATGGCACTTTCAATAAATATTTCATATTTTGGGCACTTACAGTTGCTTCTAGTGAAATCTAAAACTACCATGCCTTTCTGTTGTTAAATTGAATGAAACCCTGACAATTTTATCAGATTTGGCTAATCAAATGGGAACCATATAGGAACTGGACAAGAAGGCGCCTCAAGTTTATCAAAAAGATGAAAGACCATATGCTTGTCGAAACTTTTCATAAGATACCCAGAATACAAACTGCCATGGGCCGAGCCTTGCCCATGTCGGAAAAAAACCCTTCCACAATGCCATCATGCCTTCAAATTTCACAGTCTTAACCAAACAATCATAAGAATTCCTGTATAATGTCTGGGTCTTTTTGCCCGAAGCTTGATTCATCATTCTAGTTTTGACCACATCAGCTGGACAGCTAAGAGCAGTTGCTGAGAGACCGGAAGCTATTGATGCCGATGTGTGAGCAAATACATTATCCTCACAAATTTGCTTGCGAATAATGAAATGCTTTGCATGGTCATAGCATGTCAATTCGCCCATGTTGACCAGAAATGCTCTCTGCGCATTAGGAAACACCCCCCTCCAAAGTCCCAGAAAGCCTTCTGTTTGGATAATCTTTGTCAAGGCATCAAATATCCCTGCATACCTGGGTTGCAGTCCTTGGCTCAAAAGACGGCTATCTGCTTGCATCCTCACCTTTATAAGATCAGCTGGGCTTGCCACAACCTGGATTAGGAAAGCCAATTAATTGTCTGTGTTGGTTTAGTATCACCAAAATTTGAATATACAATGACACTGATGGTAATTTATCCATTTGTACAGTCATATATGCGATGATCGCAAACTGTATCATGCTTAATGCAAATTTGTTTCAGACAGCTTGTCTTTAAACGAGTGTCTTGATTCATAACAATCAAGCCACATCCCATCTTTGCATGGTTGGCTCCTGGTCCTCTGGTTGCTCCTAGATGTGTACACGCCTTTTGTGAGGTAATGAGATGACCACTTGGTATCTCATAGCATGGAATCTCCCTCCATGCCACAGCATCTTTTAAATCTTGCTCCCAGTCTACACCTGCCTCTTGGTGCTTACAATCCTCACATTTAAGCAATAAGACCAATAACTTAATCACTTCTCTTGTGAAACCATTAGTATTTTCTTATTCAATCATTATATCATGTATTTTCTAGGTATAAATACAAGTCTATTAAGAGTAAAGCTAATATACTTGCACAAGTATATTAGCACCCGTGAAGTCGGGCCTGATGGGATGACAAGGGATACAACACTAACGGTCCAAGGCATTAGATGTAATCTATCATCTGTAAACTGCTTACTGTTAAAAAAATATATGATTTGTAGATCCCTAGCCTATGCATCCAATATTCAAAGCACATGCACTGTTTTGTATTATTTAAATTGTCCATTTTTTGACCACTTAGATGAATGGACTAGGAATCTCTAAGTCAGATAATCTTTTATCTCTAAGCAATGTAGACAAAGTAGATCATATCCAATGGCTCGGATCATTGATGCTAGACCCCCAATCTTCCAAGTAGACCTACCTCACAATGCTAATATACATGTGCAAGTATATTAGCATTACTCAACTATTAGATAATTTTTTCAAAATATTTGATATTATTTTATATCAATCTATCCTAGGCATACTTGTGTTCTTGATTTCTCCATGGAACCAATTTTGTGTTCCTACGCCAACACCTGCTTTAGATTGTTAAGGTTCTAACTACAATTTTAGCATAATGCAGACTGAACATATATTTTTGTTTCTATAAGGAATAGATATGCACAAAATGTCTACATGTGCAAACATGCTTAATCTATAACAAGTTTAATCTTCCATCTATTTAGTATTCTTCTTATGAATATTTTTTGTCAATTCATTCAATGTTAAATCATTTTCATTGTAGCTATTTGTTTCCATTAAGACATATATGCATTGTTGACCCCTTCCCTATCAACTTAAGCTTTTACAGTCAATTGGTTATTTACATGGTTTCAGACCTCAGGTTTTATTGGAGTCATAAGGAGCACATATTTTGTGGGACATGATGGAGGACTCGACGAGAAATTTAGCGAGTATCGAGAGGTGGCATCGACCAATGTCACTAAGAGCAGGGGCTTCACCTTCATCTAGTTCATCAAATTGGCCACCAAAGGGCTCTTGTTGAGACTGAGGACATCATCTTGGGAAGAAAGGTAGAAGCCAAAAAAGGCATACCAAGATGGCATGAGGACCAAAATCATCAACAACTACAAGCAAATCACTGTCAAGATCAAAATGGAGCGCTAACAAATAACAATACCAATTCTCGTCATAGAGCTCCCTTTAATCCAAAGATTTTTGTAGGTGGTTTGACTCCTAAACTAACAAAGGATGAGTTTAGCAGTTATTTTGGATTGTTCAGTACAATCACTAATGTCATTGTGATAAATGATAATGGGGGCTGATGGAGAGGCTTTGGCTTCATTACATTTCAATTAGTGAAGGCTATGGGGAAGGTATTGTAGAAGTCAAGCTTGCAATGCCTAAAAATGCTGATAACTATAACTAGGACAAGAAGTTCTTGTTTCAATAGTAATAATTTAGTAACTGGTGGTAGAAGAGAATATGCTTGTGCTAATTACCAGGCTAGTTTTTACCCAATGTATATCCCTAGCTATGCAAGTCTACAAGGTTTGACATCTCCAGTTTTTCCTAGCTATACGTGTGAATCTAGTGGTTTTATTGGAGAATACCTACTTGGATGTTATAATGATATTGGTTCTAACTCTTGGGCCATAGATTTAAGGAGGCCTCCAAGCAGCTAGGGATTGGTGCCAACAAGGCAAAGTTTGATGCTTTATGGCAATACTAGTTTTTATTCTGGCTACCTCAATGATGGGGACATCAGCTAGGCCACCATTTTATGTGCATATTTATTTTATTATTTTATTTCTGGGCTTATTTGCATTTTAGGGTTTATTTGTGGTTTATTTTATTTCTGGGCTTATCTGCATTTTAGAGCTTATTTGTGGGTTTATTAGGATTTATTTCTGTGTAAGAAGGTTTATGCAAATTGTGTATTTGGGCCCTATATATAGGGAATTATTTTCATGATGAAAGTTTAATGAAGAATTAAGCATTTTCTTTCCCCCACGTTTTCCTCTCTTCTCTTCCTCCTTCCTTCTCCTTCTTCTCTTCTTCTTCTTCCTTCTCTTCTCTTACTTTCTACCACCGCAATCATTCTTCCCGGATCTGGTTCGACATCACTCAATAGTGGCTTTGGCGGCTTAACAAGTTTGCCTTGGAGCCAAATAAAATAAAAAGTTTGGTAAACTAGTTAGTTAACATGACATAAGCACTCAAGTTTACTGGAGGTATAAGTTCGAATCCCTTCCATGCTAAATATTAATTAATTTGGTTATTATCTTTATTCCAATCATTGTAGTTGTTATCTAGATTCATTTCAATCATTCTGGTCCCTCCACAAACATGATCTAGGCCACATATGAAGGGAGTGTTAAACCTAATATGCATTGGCGACCCTTTTCCTATCAGCTTAACCTTTTCAGGTTAATTAGATAGTTAACAGTTTCAATGGATATTACATCGAAATTCTCACCAATGGTATAACTTTGAGATATCATAAGCTTTTCGGGTTAATTAGATAGTTAACGGTTTCAATGGATATTACATCAAAATTCTAACCAAAAGTATAACTTTGAGAAATCATACTCCTGCCCTCATATCAGTTCAAACTCATCTCCAAACAATTATGAAAAGGCATAATTACTCCAACTAATAGAATTGTTCCATACTACCACAAATAAACCTATATATTCTTACATTAGAACTCATCAGAGATAACAAATAAGCATTCTCCAATCAATTACGGAGTCAAAAATCGAATCAATAATTTCATCACTAGATGTTTAATCCTAAAGTAGGTATCTCAGCACCATCTCACTACTTCCATTCAAATATTCCTAGGCATTGCCCTCCTTTCTCTATCCCTTTAACTCAAATATGTGCACTTTACGGTTTCACCAAGGCCCTGTATTTGGCTAGCAATACCAATGACCAAACATTCTCAAACGATTCTTAAACAATGTCTCTTATTTTTAAGTACTATAACTATTAATTTTTAAGTACTATACCTATTAATTCCCCCCTTTTTATATTCGCATATCCACCTCAAAATCCTCATCTATGTTGTGCTAATTTGCCCTCTTCGTGATTCACCATTTAATGGTTCCAACAGATCTGGCTATTAACATGTTGTGCTTGTTTTGGAAGTTCCCAAGAGATCTGGCAAGATAGACTGGAAAGAGAGAGAGCATGAGGGGGAAGGATGGGAGGGAGCAGGAGAGCGAGCGGAGAAAGAACGGGGGGTGATCCCCATGGGACCAAAAAAAATCTATGCGGCGTGATCCTCATGGGATAAAAAAAAAAAATCTCCTGAGGTCTTTTTAAATCATGTGCATGTTCTTCCTCTCCCTCTCCCACTCCCTCAGCCCCATGCTTTCCCTCCAGCCCATCTGACTGAATCCTGCAGGAACATCCCAATCAGGCCCGTAGTATTCAAATTTTCCTTCAATGATCACATTACGCTCCAAAAGCACAAGCCTACCAGAACAGTATTAATTAAGTTTTCCATCAAAGATCACATAATACTCCAAAACAAAATTCCTACACTGCCACACCTTATTCTAGCCAATATTATTTCCATAATAGAACCGACTTCATGCAAAAGAGCTTTGAATTTTGATTTCTAATTTAGAGTAGCCCCTGGTGCCAACATTTTGCTTTAAGCGAAATCCAGCTGGTTTTGCCAAAAACCTAGCATATGGAATGAAATAAGACTCATTGGCCCATTGCTTACCAAAAAAGTGGAAATAGGACACTACTTGTTTCATTGCGCTTTTTGTTCTAACTGAAACATTTTTGTTCATTTTGACGCTTTATTTCATAGTTTATAATTGATGTTTTATCTCTTCCCTAGTCATATCAAACAACATTGCCTAGCTTGTGTCAAGGGTTGATTAACTCTGATTTTAGTGCTTGACTGACATTTAAACATGCTTGAAATGTTCCTTTGTTATCTCTTACCTCAAATTTTAAACAATCACCTTAATATTTCTGGGTTTGCAGTCCCATTCTCATCCTTTTTCTTCCATGAGCAATATCCTTGTCAAAAGCAGCCGATTACACCGGTTGGAAATTTCATCTAGAGCATTTATCCCTTCAACACCACCTTATTTTTCATGTTTACCTTTTTGTTTCACAAGTTTGTCTTTATGCAATATCCTAAATCAATGCAAGAACAAATCTATCTGCTCCACCATAAAATGATGCTCCAGTTTGGTGTTTTTGATAACTCCTTATTTTTTCTATATTGTCAAGTAGTGTAAGTTGCAGGTCTACAATGCACTTAGGCATCTGATTATTCATCATGCGAGACCAAGCCTGCATTTTTATCTGGTCTGCACATCCCAAGTGTTGCAGCTCCCTTACCAATTTGAGTAATTAAATTTGCTACGTCTAATTGTACTATACTTCTCCATGATACACCCAAGTCTATCTACATCTCCTTGATAAATGTGTACTACAATTATTAGAAATCCATCAGCTTTTAGACCCATGGAGATTTAATTTGGCATAGGATTAGTTGATAGCTTCAGACAACAATCCTTAGGTCTAGAATTTAATTTATTGTTCCTCCAGTGTCCTCACATACCTGGACAATGCAGATATCATGACCAGTATTGGTCATGACATGACCACAATTGCTTATGAGTCGCATATCTAGCAATAGTTCAAAATGGATAACCCTGAGATCCTTCAGAACTTCCTACAAATCAAGGTTCCCTATTCTCAAGAGAACACTTGTCGAAGCAGCCATAAGCCTATATCTTGATTAGTAGTTTGTTTCAAGAATCCAAACAAAAATGAAACACATTCAAGCATTATGTAAAGCTTAGTCTCATGCATGCAAAGCTTCTCACTGATCTTCCTTTGATATCAACAGCGGTCAATCATGTTGTTAAGGTGATTAGATACTTTTTTATTTGTTTCTTCGTTCCTGTTTTTTTTGGTATGATTAGGTACTTTTTTTTCTGGTGGGCTCAGAGATCTTATCACATGTTGTTTGGATCAGGATCGAGCTGTAAAACTGCAGAGGGTTTAGATCAGACTGCGTCCTGGACTGGCTCACAGATTACAAGGATTTTTCTGATTTCTCCAAGATTTTTAAATATACTATAAAAATTGAAAAAATAAGTCAATTACAAAGTAGGTGAATGGAGAATAAAAGGCCATACATGTAAGAAGTCTATTTTCCACCATCATAAACCCATATGTAGCATGTCTAATGAGACAAGCATCAAGTCTAGTTATTCAAGTTATTTATATATAAGCTATCAATTATGCACTTTACGTAGAATATTTTTAGGCAAAAGAAAGAATCAGATTTCAATAAATGGTTCTCAAAATAAGAAGTCAAACAAAATCCCTAAAGAGTTTGCTAATTTTACATGTTTGCACTTATTAGAGATAAATAAGTAATTCTAAAACCTCTATACTCCTATTACTTTATATAAATGGGCTCCTAAATAACATGATCAAGCAGGAATTTATGATTTGAGGGATTGCATTATGCATAATATAGATATAGATCTTATGATCCTAACCGGTCTCAATCAAATTGGATCTTTTTCCCCTCTTTGTGTATATTCATTCTTTGTAACTTAAAGACTTTGATCAATCTCTTCTTTTTTTTCCATTTACCTACATACTCGAGCTTAGAACCTAATGACTGTAATTGAATTGCTAACTTACGTGATTCCTAGTAAACCTTCTTATCTTCTAGAGGAAATCTAAGTAAAATAGTATTATCTGAAACAAATTATGATCCCCATAGTTGTGATAAGGCTTGATCGTTATGGCTTTGGCTATTAACAAAATTATGTTCTTGATCGACAAATTCAAGAACAGTTCAAGATGCATAGGTTTGAAGATCAAATTTGCAATTCTTTAATGTCTCTGAAAACAAATGAAACATCCACTGGTGGACCCTAAGTCAAATGCCTTATTTCATGGGTTAACTTTTTATAAGCATATGCTTGAGGAATGGCTTTTGCTCTATCCATCATCGTAAAAACTTTTTCAGCACGTGTACTACTATTTTTAAAGCTTCACTTGCAAGGGTAAAGAGTCGAATTACAATCATTAATCTTGTCATCTCTTAGAGTGTATGTAGTTACTTCTTTCAGTTTCATCATTTTGGTTAGCTACTAAGCATTTATACTACAATACAATAGATTCTCTAAGAAATTTAACTATTTGTCTGTTGTTTTATCCAATTTTTTAACCTACCATTATATACTCCAACTCTCCTAAAACTTGATATTGTAATCAGTTGACCTACCTGTTCATCCTTAAACTTTGCACAACGTCTCAATTCTCATTATTGACATACCACTACCTTTTCCCTGTAAAACACGACGCAGTAAAATCCCACATCAATGATGTCAAAGGTGCTCGAGGTGCTTGCCTAGGTGCTCAAGCAAGGCAAGGATGCCCCTAAACACCTCAATAGGCCCTAGGCAAGGCGAGTTTACTAAGATAATGCCTATGCAAGCACTTGGAACAAAGCAAGAGGCATTTAGGCAAGCACCTCTCCAATACATTTGTTCATGGGCCAAGCTTAGGCCTAGCCCTTACTCGGGCTTCATTTCGAGCCTTGAGCTTCATGATCAATTTTTTATTTTCTCGAAAATGCCAAAAATATATTTAAAAATGCTAAACATGAATAATTAAATATTGTCAACAACTTGCAACAAGTCTATTGTCCATTAAGTTCACATATCAACAACAATAGTCAATTAAGTCTACATTTGCATCAAACATAGATAAATAATGCAAGAAAAATAAGAAAATTCAGCTTAACCAAGCTTGGGCCTAGCTTTAATCCCTAAGCATGAACCTAGCATGATTACTGAACGAGCTTATTTTCTAGGTTTGATGCGGCCCACCAGGCCTAAAATCTTGGCACAAGCATGCCGGAAAGGCATTGGGCTTGAGCGGGAGAGAGAGAGAGAGATAGCGAAGTTGGCAACATACTTCACTTAAGAAATTTCAAAAAAAGAAAAAGAAGCAGAGCCCTATTTTGTTCTGAAACAAAGGCAACCTATAAGGTTGTCATCTGTAGAGGAGATGAGAGCTTTTGAGCCCTCTCCCTCTCTCACTCTCTCGGCCTCCCTCTCCCTCTTCCTCCCTCTCTCTCTTTTCCTATCTCTCCTTCTTTCTCCCCGTCCCTCTCCAGCACTAGCTTTGTTAATATGGCCCAAAATAGTATAGCACATTACCGTACCATATCATACCACCGAACAGCCGGTATAGGCCCTGATATCGATACAACCAACCTTGGTTCCTTAACTATGAAGTCATACAAATATGCAATTTTAGTGGATTATGTGATCACACCCAATACTAACTATAAGAGCCTAATAGGATTGTGGTGCATACAAGGTTCCAACCTGGATATAGAATATTTACTACCATGATCTATGTCATTTGTTCCTTATTATCCAGTATAAAGTCTTCCCTTACTTGTTGGATCCAAAAGTTTTCCTTTTGTTGTTGGATCCAAAATGGTTTATTGTCTTATCAAATGCAAAATTGCGTTACATTTATATGTTTGTTGAACTTGTGGATATTTTTTAAACACTTTTTATCTTGAAAACGAAGATGAAATTTGGTGCAACAGTAAGATTGCTCCATTATGACCTAGAGGTCATAGATTTGAAATTTGAAAATAGACTCTCTGAATATGGACGTAAGGCTGTGTACATCTAACCCTCCCCAGATCCCGCAATGGTGGGAGCCTCATCCACTGGGTCATCTTTTTTTTCTTGGAAAAGCATTGAAATTTAATGGTGTGTTACTTTCTCAAGTTGCACTAAGTAAATAAATCTTTGGCCTCTCTACATTTTAAGACCCACTTTATATTTAGTCCATATTTCCTTAGCCAACATATTTCGAATTCAGGTTCCCCCAAGAAAAGCATGAAACATAGGGCTACCCAAACTAACGTGAAAGCTACCACATGGTGGCTGCCAAGGACGCCGCCTTTGGAGCATGATAGTCCATTGTAGCACTAATTAATACTCAAGCCTTCATCACCTCTAGTAGCTAGGCAACATTTCCTATAATAGTTGGAACTATAACAGAAAACCAATGTTAATACAAGGCTCTTGGAGATGTTGTATGGTGCAAAAGCATGTGAAACTCATCATAGGAAGAGAAGCCCATGTAGAATGGAAAACTATGCAGTATTCAATGAGGACTACATCCTAATCCAATCACCTCATTCGGGGACCAAAGAAGGAAGAGAAGTTTACAGTCATAAGTAATTCAGAGTCTCATTTTTCTCCTATCAAATTGCAATAATATTCGAGAATTGGCCAGAATTATTCAGAGAAATCGTTGTAGGGGTGAAGTCAAGTGAGGATGAGGGAAGCGGGGGCCTCCTTAAGTTTGATAAATTCTGAAATAGTTCTATTGTACCCGGAGCTGATTTCCCACATACCCATTTCTTTATCACCCCACCCCCCCCCCCCAAAAAAAAAAAAAAGAACTCAGAGTTTGCAATATTTCATATTTAAATATTTGAATCCCCTCCCAACATGGTAAAATGAATCTGACATGAAAAGGTTACACAATAAATGTTGAGTTGTATGGCTCTTTGACAGGTTAAAATGGAGAATTGGGAAAGCTAAGAACTGCTATATAGATCCATTTTTGATGTGATTTGTGTTAACAAGCATTTTCCCTTCCTCCAATAATATTCTAAATGTGATGAGTTTTTCTCTTTTTTTCGGGGGGAGGAGGGGTCTCAACTTAACTAAAGAAAGGAAAGGTATCTCACTCAGCCAAGCCTCTAACTCCCTCATGTCCCTCCCCTATTGCCATTAGCCTCCTAGTTCACTCTGTATCCTTCGCAAGTTTCTTTCATTACAATGAAAAGGCTTTCTTGAGAAAGATGAGTGTCTCCTCTGCGAACTTTTTCCTCTCTTTCGTAAGACTGACTTTTTTTCTTTTTTTAAGAAAAGGACTTTCCATTTTTCAGACAATAAAGAATATAACATAATACAAAGTTACCATCTGACCATAAAGTTTATGACTTTCTCTCACCCCCATGCTATTCATATATATGACAGACTCAGATTTTTCTCTTTTGTCGATCTTTTGTCTAATTAGGATTGTAGGTATGCAAGGATAAGATGTTTCTAATTCCATTCAACCTCTGATTATGCTCAAGTTCAAGTTTAAACTAAATGTTAGTGATAGGTCCTCACCCCACCACCCCCGGACCAGCCTTCCAGGGCGGACCCTGGCTGGTTCGCAAGGAGTAAACTTTATCACATTTTGATCCACATTTATCAGTTAATGGTCCCGGAAGGGAGCAAGCAAATTATGTATACAGCATCTCACACATTTTTATCTACCATTAGATGGTTAGGATCTCGGAACAATTCTTCTATCACAATAACCGATTCTACTCGTCAAACAACGGGATCTTGGAGAGTGGGGTACCTGAGCGAGGACGCCAGAAGCGCCCCCGGCGAGGGCTTTTCCGAGGAGAGAACCGTCGGTGCCGGCGGCGCTCCGAAGGTGCTCGTAGCCCACGATGCGGATGGGGGTGTAAAAGAGATGGCGGAGGACGGCGGGGGAGAGGCCACTGTAGAATCCGAGCACGCCGCCCTTCCTCCAGATCTCCGAGGCGACTCGGAGGGCGTTGCCAGCGGCGGAGGTGCCGGCGGGCGGGCAGAGGTGTGCAGACTCGCCGTGGAGCTGGAGCCTGGTCTTTATGATGTCTATCGGGAAGGTCGCGGTCTCCGCCACCGCCGCCGACAGCGAGGTGAGGGCGATCTTGGCGAGGGTTCGGCGCTCCTCCCCTTGTCCTCCGCCACCGCTGCGGCCGCCTCCCATCTGGAGGAAGCACAGCGGGAGCTTCGATGACGAGCGTACAAAATACTCGAATGGTTCGAACAAGGATTTTTTTTTTTCTTTTTTGGCCGGAGAAGTGAAGGACAGGGGATTGATAACGTTGTTTGTAATTTGGATTATTAGGGCTCGGATTAAATTATAGTACATTAAATGGTGGTCCATTTCCTAGTTTAGAATATAAGTTATTATTTTAAATAACACATTTTCCCATCATAATAGACCTCAGGCAAACCCTTAGTCCCTTATGGACCACAAGCATGGTTTTAACCACCATTATTTGTCTCAAAAAACAACGTTTCAAAATATTAATATTCAAATAATTATTGAAATTACTGATGTTTTAATGATGTCACAAAAGAAAATAACAGGTAATAGAAAAATAATGGTGTTAATTTCTTTTAATTTTTATTAGATAAAATGATATTCTTTTTTTTTTTTAACCATACAGGAATTCCTTCGAGATATAAAAAATTGTGTTTTGAAAAGTATTCTTTTAGTTTAAAAAGGTACAAATGGAAATAAATGTCAATCTTTGTGTTATAACGATATATTTTAATAGAAAATAATAAAAAATAATAGCCATTATATTTTTTCGTATTGTTTATCTCAATAAACAGGATGTAACCAAAATCATTATAATGATCATTATAACAAACTATTACTTAAAACTATGATATCAGTAGGTGTAGGTGAATCTGTTTATGACTATCTATGTTCAATATACACTAATCATCTACTTGCTCTTACAAATATACGATGAGACAAAATCCTTGAAGTCAGCTTTATATGATGAAACCACATGCATATCAACTCTACTCTCTTTATATAAATTAATATATTATTTAAAAAGTGGTATATTATTTTTTAGACTATATCTATCAATTTCAGGTTTCCTTTAGTTTTTCTCTTCACAAATATCTAGAAAAATAATATAATTAACAAGTTAAATATGTCTCTATTTATTTCTATATTTCTATCACATATAGACTCTTTTCTTTTTCAATCGAATTAGATTTATTCAAAAAATCTCTGAAAGTTCAAACTTTTCCAACCAAAATAATAAAAATTTAATAAAATAACTAAAATTATAAACAAATTGAAATATCTCCCGCACACAATTATAATTCACACAATTTAACGCTCCTCTCTCACATGTCTCTCTCTAGTCTCATCTCTTATTTACACAATTCTTTCATTTCCTATCTTCTGCTCCTTCTATCCACCATCTCTCACTCACAACTCTTAACTTCCCTCATCTCTTTAATTTTTATTTCTCTTCCACATGTCCTCCCCCAACTCTCCATATCTCTAACCACTCAAACTAGTCATTAATGGTCGGCAACATTTGTACCCTTTTTCGATGTGCGTTCCACTCCATCCTAACCCTCTCCCTCTCATCCTTCCTTTGCATGCCTTCCACTATCTCCCCTCCCTTCATTCGTCTCTATCCCTCTTGTATCCTTCAGTCTTCATCTCTCTTAGGCAAACCCTATATATTTCACTTTATTATTCTCATATGCATTTCTTTCTTTTAAAATATTGTTTATATTTTTTTGTTCATTTTATTATTTGTCCTAGAAATTTTTATTTAGCCTATATAAAATATTGTATTTTATATATTGTTTCGTTATCCTTTATTTTTTATTTTATTTTATTTATACATTCTTTTATCAATAACATCATTCGATATATTTCTTTTGATCCCCTTTTCTTCTTCTTTTGTGTCCTTTCACTCCTCATTTTATTTTTATTATCTTAAAAATATTTCATCTAATATATTTTTAGTTATGTTTTGTATAACTAATTTGACCTTTCAAATTATCATGTTCTTTATATGTATATCAATTTTAGTAATTTGATTATCATGTCAATTACCCATTATTTTTAATTTTATAATCTTATATTTCTACTTATGACCTCTATTTCTTTTCAACTTATTTTTTCTAACTTTATTTCATGTGCATTACTTCTAATTTCTATATCATTTTTTCAGTTTTATTTGTATATATGTTGTTATCTATTTTTTTATTTTTTTCCCTTTTAAATTTTAGCATTTTGATTTTTTTTGTAGGGGTATTGTTTCATGTTTTCATTTTTACTAAATTCTATATATTTAATTTCTTTTAATATTTTTTATGACTTAATTTGTTTTGTTAGATTTCTAATTTATATTAGTTTGCTATATTTTGTGAACAATCTATATTTTACTCTTCTGTTATGTATTTCTTACTTTATTTCTATTTTATATTATCATGTTTTATTTTTATTTTTATTTTTATTTTTATTTTTATTTTTGATATTTTATTTATATTTTATTTTTATCATTTTTGTATTCATTTAATAGTTTTGTTTTTATTCTTTTTTTAGATTTGCATTGAGCATGCCTATTTGCTAGTATGTATATATAGAGAGAGTGTGTTTAAGAGTTTAGTAAGTGCGGCATGTATCACAATCTTGAAACTCTAAAACATGAGAGATAAGAATAGGACTTGAGAAGTTTTTCAAAAAAATTATTATTGGATGAAGCTTTAGGAATGTTAGATTATTTCTTTTCTCTTTCATGATGCATTGGAAAAAGATGCATAATATAGGAGATTTATTCTTCTTAGAAAACTAAAACACTGCAAAGTAAAGCATGCCTAAAAGCAAGCAAGCAAGCGCACACACGTTTGTATGTATGTACGTACGTATGTACGTACATACTAGAATAATGCACAAGCGATGCACGTGAAGAATCCTTCAATTCGTTCCCTACCTTATGAAAATAACCATGAAATAGGTGGGGTAGAGGGAATTTGATGATGCCAAGGGGATTTTCTTTTTTAATGATTTTAGGACAACCAAAGAGAATTCATATAGATAGAAATAGAAGAAGAAAAGGTGGCAATTAAGAAGGCATTGAGGGAAGAGAGGAGGGGGGGGGGGGGGGGGGGGGGGGTTGTGGATGCGAAGAGGAATAGATAGAGATGTGGTTATTAGTTTTATAAGCTCCTTATTGGGGAAATTGGTTAGAAGTTAGCATAAGTGAACTTTTAAATTAGAAATGCAGCACTCATAACTGAAATTTGAAATGATGGCAATTTCAAACTAATAAAGATACAATGTAATTTACACCTAAAATATTATGTAACTCAAATATCAGTTTGGCGGACTAATTAATATGAATTAATAGGTTAACGAGTAAAGGGATAATTTCTATAATTCTATGAGGATGACCAAAAACCAAGATTACTTTCTTTTAGTACTATAGAGTAGTATTTAGTATGTATAATGCATTTGAAAGATGGATGGTCATAACCCCTTCCCATTTATAGCTAAATTTCTATATGATATAAATTGAAATTGATCAAAATAAATACATTTAAATCTATTATAATAAGCAAAATTAATTTTTAATATACTTAGTTTTATCTAAATATAAGTTTATTTATCTTATAATCATCATGGTAAACCCTTTATTTGAAATATATTAACTTTTATCTACTTGATAGACCAATCTCTACAATGATAATTTTTTTAAAAAAAAGGATATCTAGAATAGAGAGTACATAGAAAGGCCAATGTGCTCTTCTCTCTTTTTGATCCGATTGGAGAGAAAAAAGATTTTTCTCAAGGTGCTCAACTCGAATCTCTCAAAAAATAATTAGAAGAAGATGAAAGAGTTGTGAAAATAGGACTTAAGTCTTCTTTTCTTTTAAAATAATGATTAAAAAAAAATATGCACACAGCCTCTATTTATAATGGTGAGATCCCTCCTTGCACAATTCAAGTTGGATTTTTTTTCGTAATTCTAATAGAACTCTCTTTCATAAAATAGACATCACTAATAGAAATAAACTTGAAAAGGCAAAAATTCATCTGATGGTAGATCTAAACTTCTATATCAACTCTATCTTCTATCGCTTTATCTGATTCTTCTTGGATAGAGAGATGCATCCAGTCAAAATTTTATCCAAAAAGGAAGCTTTCGGTTTGATCTGAGTTGTCCCTCTTTGGAGTCAAATTCTGGTTTGGATGCAGATGAGACCTATTTCAGGCCTAAAATGTAGAATTTGGGCGTCACATCGTAGATCTCAAAAAAACTATCTGATAAAAAAAAAGATCATATCATTTGGATGTCATATGACTAAATTATGGACTCTAAAAGTTTGGCCTATGACTCGACTTTCTGATATGATGGATCTCACTTCACAACCTTGTCCAACTTTACTCATAGTGGCCAAAATGGTCCACATCAAGTCTGGAGATCCCTCTAGATTACTCTTTCTATCTCTTTCAAATGTTTCCCAATGCCTAAGAGTCCCTATTTCTAAAGATCTCATATCTTGATAGTTTCTCTCTTTAAAATGGTTTATTTTTTCTATAATGCAGCTTCTCTACAAATATGGTTACAATTAGCATGTATTGAAAATTTAATAACAGATGGAAGACAACCAAGAGTTCTAATTATATATATTAGGAAACTCACATAGTTATATAGACAAATATGAAATAATTTATAGTAAAAATGATTCAATAAATCAATACAATCAAATAAAGTGTAAAGCAACATACAGAAGTAACTAGAATTAGAATATGTCAATAATTTATTACAAGCATTATGTAAAAACATATGAACATTTGCTCCTTTTTTAATATGATGAAGAGAAATTTTATTGGCCTTGTCTGGCTCGGTGTTGGCTTGGACCGGCTGCTTGGGCCTGTAGCATGTGTGTGAGGGGAGGAAGACTCCAATGGGAGCTTTCTCTTCTCTCCAGCAATTATAATGGAAGAAAGAATTCTAGGGCATTTCGAACTCCAGCAATCCCTACAAAAATTTCTATAAATCACCCTTCCACCCCTCTAGATACTCCACCATCAAAAATATCTCCTTCTATACTCGCCAATTTCAAGCTTTTCACTAAGAATCCCTTAGCTCTTTGTTAGGAGATCTCACTTAGCAGCTATTGGTATCTCGCCGAATATGAGGTAAGGACCGCTTGTTCTTCTTCTAATTTCTTTCATGATTCCTAAGCCATCACTGTTGCTCATATTTAGGCCAGCAAGCCACCAAATTTCTTTTAAAATTGGATCTTCCGTATTTCATGCTCTTTTCCTTATTTTGGTTCCATTTGGCAGGGTTATTGATAGTAGAGCTTTCAGAAGTAAAGATTTTTGAAGTAGAGATTTTTTAAGTAGAGCTTTTATAAAAAGCTATTTGTTGTTTTGGTAACTACATTTCTAAAGTGTTATGGAATGTTAATATGTATTTGGCAAACAAATTAAAAAAATACTTTTAGTATGACAAAATAACTACAAAGAATATTGCATAATGTTATATAGTAGAGCATAATAAAATATAATATCTATTAATACATAAATATATAATATAGAATAATATTGTTGTAATATAATATAATATTATTCTAATATAGTTATATATAATATTGTATGCTATAACATAATAATATAACATAATTTGATATTATATAATATAATATATCAATGTATTATAAGATAATGTAATATAATATTATATTTATAGTATGATATAATATTTTGATTTAAAATATTATAATTATTATCATTATATATTAATATTATATTAATATCATATTTTTAGGAACTAATAATTGTTGGGCCTCTTGCAGATTTTTTTTCGTGCTTTATTATATAAAGGGACACCTACTGTAATTATATAATTTTATAATGGATATTTTGGTATAAAAAAATATTAAAAATCTAAAATAGCTTTTCGACACGTGCTAAAAGTATTTTTTTCGAAGAAGCTCTATTTTGGAGCTTCTCTCAAGTAGACATTCAGCTTCCTCGCAAAGCTAAAATAGTTTTTCGATTTTTGTACCAAACACTACTGTACTATCCAAAAATACTTTTGGAGGGTTAGAAAGTGTTTTCTGACCTACTAAAAGCTTTGCCAAACAGGACCTTTTTTATTCACCGCCATCAGTCATCGATTTGGACCTGCCTTCACCACTTCCATGAGTGTCGGCCAGTGGGTTGGATGTGAATAGAGTTGTTTTTTTTTTTTGTTTGTTTCCATTGATCATATTTTCCTATTATTACTCTCCTCCACCAGCTGACCACCATCGTCAGCTGATGCCATGGCCAAGTGCCGCTATGGGTCGTCACCTTCGGCTAGTTCAATGGCTTGATAGTCCCTATCTTCCCCTTCCTTTATTTTGAAGAAAGAGAGAGAGAACCTCCATAGTTCTCATTCCATTCACTTTTTCTCTCTTTCTATATTTCTCCCTCTTCCTTCCTTTTTCTTTTTCTCTCTAGTTGATCAGTAGGCTTTGGTGAAGGGATTCAAGGGACTCAATGGTAGACCTCTCGTAGATTCTAGTAGAGGGTTCTAGGCTATTGAATCTACTTCATGATCTTTATTGTGATGTTTGAACTTTATTCTATAAGGAAGAAATCATCTCTAAAGGAGGACATTGGTTAAGGTGTTTCACTCTAGTAACTGATTGAGGAGTGGGTTGGTATATGCTGCCGTGTTGAGTTAGTCACCATTAGAGGTAAGAATCCCTCAATACAATCATCTACATGATTACGAAAGTTTTGTATCTAAATGTATCTTGTATGATTGTGGTTATTTTATACATATTGGTATGTGTATTATATGTTGATGATTTAATATTGCATGGATTACAATGTTACTTAGTTTAGCTTTGTATCAAACTTATTAATTGGTGGTTATATAATTATAGAAATCATGTAGAATATACATAAATTAAGAAACATCATGACTTTGACATAATTATATGATGAGGCATGGGCATAAGCCATGCAAGAAACATGGTTTATATATTGTATCAGCCTTAGCTTGAAGTGTGGTATTATGTTTGTCCTACCACGGGCTAGAGTATGACTATAACTAGTCTAATGTCGGAAAGTCAATTCCAAATAACGAATTGTATTTAATCATAGTTGTGACATAATTGAATCAAATATTGCATAAATGTAAAAGTGGGGATGGGGAGGGCATCAAGATTAGCCGGGCATGTATGAAAGGTGGGGTGTCAGTCGTGGGCTAAGAATTGATATTGTGGTTGTTGGTCATGGGTGAAGCATAGCATGTGTTTGGCCTGCCATGAGCTAGAGCATGGTTGTGACTGTCTAATATTGAAATCAAATCAAGATGCTAAATTATATTAAATTATAAGTAAATTGAATTTTTGCATAATGATAAGGTCAAGAAGAAGAAGGGCATCTAGATTAGCCGGTACATATGACACATGGTATATGTAATGTCAGTTGTGGCTGAGATGTGATATTATGGTTGCTAACGACGGTTGAAAATGTGGTGTGTGTTTTGGCCTACCACAGGCTAGAGCATGGGCAAGGACTAGTCTAGTGCTAGGATCTTGCCTAGTTATGGAGCTCAAGAGAGGGGATGAATTGGACTTTTCAAAAACTTTAAACAAAATACAACAGAAAACTTAATATGTGTGTATATTACAATTAAAAAATGAGTTGTAAGTAAATATACTAGAGTTCAAAGCAGATAGATCAAACACCACAAATATAGCAAATTTACAGTGATTTGGTACCAACCCTATACCTATGTCCACTTCCCAAGACATCTTTATTAGAAATTTCTACTATAATCCTTTCAAGATTACAGTCCGATTGTTTTGACTAGGATCACAATCAACCTAGTTGATTTTCACTGAAAATTAATCAAAACCACTTCCGAGCTTTTTTCTAGACTCAATACAATTCAATTCAAAGTTTGAATGGGTTCAGGTTTCAACCCCTAAAACTTATCACAATAGAGAATGAGAAAAATATATGATATAAATAAATTACAGCAACTTAAAGACAAATACACAAAGAATAAATGGAGCTTTGAATTAGTTTGATTGGCCTTGAATGAACTTAAATTCTCTTCACCAACTCTCTCAATAGTGGAGGATGTGATTTTTCAGCTTTTAATGAATGCATCTTAATATTCTTTTTCTTTTGTGAACTCCTTTCATCTTTTTTCTCAAAGACTTCTTTTCTTCTTGGTGTCCCCATATATTTATACTATCAACGAATAGTTGGAAGATACTTCTAGCCATTAGACAGGCCAAAAGAGCCGTTGTGAGACAAAAACGCTCGTTTTGATTTCCAAAAAAACTAGCTGTTACTGTTGTTAGGTGCAAATGGACTCGACGTCTGTAAAACCAATTATGATGCTTTAGTTGTTACATATCATCATTGATAGCCTTTTTTGTGCATCAAGTAAACTCGAACCGAAAGGTATCAATATACTTAGTGAATGAAACTACATTGCAGATTTATAAATTGAAAACTTAAGCCCTTGATCTTGATCTAGATATCTTATGCATATGCTTGCCAAAGTTTAACTTATTTTAGTGCTTCCAGACTATAAATCAAACCAAATCTTTTTATCATATTGCTCTTTTTGGAAAAAAAAAAAACTATATTGTTAAAATTCTGTCTTTTTTTTTTTTTTTTTGTGGGGGGGGGGGGGGGGGGGGGTACATGTTAAAATTCTCTGTTTATTATCCATCAGATGTGCATGTAAAGAACCTTAAGATTTCATGATTTTCATGGGGAAGAATTTGGGACTAAATACTCTCAAAAGCATTTAGTTTTACTTTATATAGATAAAAAAACACATTTATAGAAAAAAAAGTAGTCCTATATGTAGAAATTTTGAAAAAAATAAAAACAAAATCAAGATCTTAGGATATCTAGACTGTGTACGCTGCATGCACCTTGCTCTAGTTTTAACTATACTACAGACTTATCTTCACTATTCAATGACCAAATACATTTTATAACAAATCAAGGACATCACATAGATCAATCTTTTTGCACGAAAATGCATCAACATATGCAGATGTAATCTCCTGACCTGTTCTTCCTTTACTGCTCACAATGATCATAGATTTCTCCATGAGTCAATTCATGCATGTACCTTTCAATGTATTGCCAGGGATTGGTATCATCCCTGATGGCTATGACAATCTTCAAACTGTTCAGAAGATTGGCATATTAGCAGTGGATGAACTTCCTTACATCTGGATATTACGATTCATGAAATCTAAACAATTATGTTTTCATCAGTATGTTCTGGAAAAGACTATACCAATGGTACAAGCTTAAACACCGAACCACACCCCGAGTTCCAAGAATTAGGAAAACTTATTAGCATATATGTAAGAGATTTCGATATGTAAGTACAACATAAGTTTCATTACTTCAATGACTGAGCCTTCTTTCTGGCCAAAAACATGACGATTCGAGGGAAGAATGATCTCCTTCTCACCTTTGGTTCAGGCATGGCATTTATTGCCTCATTCCATTGCGAGTGTTCTCTGGGGCTAGATGTGGGAGGGCTATCATGTGGAGCAGTTTCTTCTTCATTAACAAGGATGTTTGGTTCTCTGGTCTCCTCGAAGTACGAAGAATCAGCTAAACCTTGAGCAGCATCACTCGCTTTCCGTTGCAGTTCATGGTCAGCTCTCCACTTCCTCAACTCTTGCTCCACACCCAATTTCCCTTCCTTGGCCTTTTCAGCCTTTTCCACTGCATCTCTTAATGCTTTCTTCTTTTCTTCTATCTTCCTATGTGCTTCCTCCAGTCCTTCTAAGCATCTTGATTCAGACTCCTTTGCTGATTTAATTTGCTCTATGGCAGAAATCACTCGCTGATTAGCGAGCTCCTCAGCCTCATGTACTTTCTTGCTTAGAGTGTAGTACTCATCAAGTGGAAGAGTCACTCCATTTGTGGAGTCATTAGTGTCCAAGTCTGCAGCCTCTTTACTCTTTTCCAATGCTTTGACTGCTAAGAGTGCCAGCTTCTCCGATGCTTCAGCTGCTTCTGTCTCCTTTAAAGCAGCGTCTAGCCTGGTCTCCATAGTACCGACTGCAGCCTTGGCTTGTTCTGCTTCTTCTTTTGCCTGCCTTAGCTCTTCACGAGCCAAGTGAGCGACTGACTTGGCTTGATCTGCCTCCTGAGCTGCTTGTTGAAGCATCTTAGGCACATCTACCATCTTTTCTTGGGCTTCCTTCTCCTTTGTCAAGATTAGTTCTACTTCGGAGTTTGTCCTGTTCAGCTCAGCCACAAGAGATGATATAGATACCGATGCCAGCCCTTCCCTCTGTTTCATGGTGGTGAGGGCTGTCGCCTCTCTTTCCAGCTCACTTTTAAGTGAAGAAGCTGCAACTCTCAAACGATTGACTTCATCTCTTGCGTTCTCAATGTCGGTTTTTACTTCCCCGAGCTCCTTGGTTAGAGCCAATTTTGCTTGAGCATTTGTCAGGGTTGTCATTGTTTGTCCTTCCTCATCTGCTGGCTTCTCTTCTTCGATGCTATCAGATTCTTGGTTCATTTTTGCTTCCATATAAGCAGCAAATTCAGCTTTCAGACTGAACAACAATGTGGAAGCTGTATCAAGCTTTGACTTTAGATCGTCTACCAGCGAAAACTGCATATTGAGATGCTGCAGCTCTCCTTCAGCTTGCTTCAGCTCCTTTTCCCAGTTAAGTTTGTCTCTCTCCCATGTCAATGTTCCACTAGTTCTCTGCTCTTCTGCATCAAGATGTCCTGCCTGTGAAGATTCCAGCAATTCCTTTGTCGTGATGAGCTCCAGAGTTAGATCCTCAACAGTCTTCTCGATCTCCTTGAAAGCAGAAATAGACTCTCCAGCCTTCTCAATTGCCACGTCCCTTACATTAACTATAGTAACAAACTCTCTTTGCAGTGCTTCCAACTCATCTTTTGCTGATTTTAGTTCTGCGACTGCCGTTAAATGCCTTTCTTTAGCAACCTCTACTTGTGTCTTGGTTGCAATGCTTGCATCACTGACAATTCCTTGCTCCATCTCTTTGAGCCTGAGTTCAGCAAGCTCTGAGTCCTGTTTTGCCAGGGCCTCTTGGGTCTGTGCTTTCTCCAGGCTTAGCTTTAGTTCTTCTACAAGTCTCCTAGTGCTATCAAGTGCTTTGAGTACTTCTGCTTTAGCATCTTCTGCAATTTCAGATTGTTCTTTGTACTTTGGAATTTCCACTTGTATCTTCTCAAGTTCAAGTTGGATGTGCTGCTGCTTCTATATGGATGCAAAATGAAAGAAGTTAGAAACTTTCCATAAACGAAAAGGACGTGTTCATGCTCTGTATGGCATTGGATAACATTAAGAGTACTGAAAAATAAAGCCTTTTAGAAACAAATACAACAATAACTCTATAGTTAAAATTTGGTCTGTTTTTAAAATAAAGAAGAGAATTGATCTTGAATCAGATACTGCATGTCTTCTTGATTGACTGTATTATGATACCATTATCACCTTACTTCTTTAGAAAAAAGAAAATAAAAATCAGTATGAGTTTAGGAAGAAGCAGCTTTATTTTTAGCAAGCCCTGGTATGTATAGTTTGTCAGCTTTTCTCTATCAAAAAAATACGGAAGAAGAAGAAGAAGAAGTGGTCTGTTTTTAAATAAAGAAGAGAATTGATCATGAATCAGATACTAGATATCTTCTTGACTCACTGTATTACAATACCATTATGACCTTACTTCTTCAGAAAAAAATAAAGAAAATATCAAAATGAAATTAGGAAGAAGCAGCTTTATTTTTAGCAAACCCTGGTATCTGTGGTTTGTGGCCTCTGCTTTCCTCCATCAGAAAAAAAAAATACAGAACAAAAAAAAGAAGAAGGAGAAGAAAACAAACAGAAGAGTTGACTGTTTGAGGTGAAGTTTCTTGTTTCCAGAACCAAATTTAATTAGGAATAGAAAGGAATCAAGGATTAGGGTTTTGCAACATTTGGGGAATGTTGCATGGACACAGACACGGGAATTGTATTCGGATGCATGTCCAAGTGTCTGACTCAGCATAAGGGAAAAAAGAGATATAGGGTTACATACAATAAAAATATTTTTAAATAAACTCATATATTTAAATACTATATAAAATATTAAAAGATATTATTTATTAATGTTTTCTGATATGCGTGTTTCACGGTCAAACTTCCTAATATTTCCCAAAATTATTTTGATTTTTTATATTCTTGATCAATCTCTTAAAAGCAAAGAAAAACATCACTTTTTAATGTTATTGAAATGCATCAAAATAACTATTGGAAGAGTCCAACTCTCTATCAATTTCTAAAAGCTACGGTTAAAGAAATTAGAGCAAGTATCCAAGTGCTCGATGTGGATCTGGTACAGATTCGTATTAAACATGAATCCAAGGATTTGGACATGAGAGTTCACATAGCATACTTTGCAATAACAAATATAATGGAATTAACAATGAGATAAAACAAAGTCAGACTTATCTCTTGGATGAATAATTTCTTTTTCGTTTTAATTCAGATTAATAAGAAGAAATTGTATTTCTTATTGGAAGAAAACAATGGCTATTCATTTTGGAACTTTGGGCTCAATTTGTGGCAACATATTAGAGAAGAAATATTAAAGAAATAATTAAAACATTAAAAGGGAATTCTTTTTCTCAATCCCAGAATTATGGACTCAAAGACTATGCAGATGCAACCCCTGCAGAAGTAAATCAAAAGAAGGATTGAAGTTGTAAACACTACCTGTAAGTTCGTTGCCTTCTGGGATTTCCAATCGCCATGTCCTCCAAACTTGGTGACAGCCTCCTTAACAGATTCAAAAGGTGCTGCAGTGTCAATAAGGCCTCTGTTTTCAACGACTTGTTTTAAGTGGTCAGACAATTTGGATGCTTTCTTTTGTGTGCTTCCAATCTCCACTTGGCTATGATTAAGCTTGCTGGTCAATACATGCAGCCTAGGTTCTGACTCTCGTAATTTGCTAGAGGCAGTATAACCATTATTCGTTTGAACATCATCAACTATAACAGTATTTTCATCTTCGGACTTGTGTGATTGCTCATGATCTGACTCCTCAGATTGATCCAATGTATGAGGTAGTGGAAGACTGGCCCCTTCTGATGGGCTGGATATGGCATCCTTACAAGCAATTTGCAGTTCATTTAAAATCTCTAATGAACTAGAAGCCATTTGGATTGGTGGTAGGCCATCATGGACATTATTTAGAAGTAATTCAGAATCTTTTATGACTGCTCTATTCTGATTGTTAACATCAATTATTTCATCAAGGATCAGGAAAGTAGGAGGTTCAGGATTAATTGGGCCTTGCAGTGAACTGGAAGGGACAATAGAGGATCCTCCCGAAGAATTTCCCTCAGTGTCCTTTGCTTCCTCCATTCCACGATAACTAGGATATTTATAAGTTGATTACTGGAAATAAATAAAAATTAAATGAAAAAACAAAGATGGCATAAATAAGTTGAAAGAGTGAGCAGTAGCAATGCTTATGTTTAAGATCATACAGTATTTATTGAAACCACAAAAACTCTATACTTCCTTACAAGGAATATACTGTGTCAAACGAAAAATGTCACATCAATCTATATCAAGATACAATTCTCTGATAGCTGAGATTACTCACCATTTCTCCAAAATTATCTGGTTTCAGTTTGGTGAAAAGCAGTAATACAATGAATGCACATTGTAGGGTATTCTGGATTGAATAAGTTAAAAGTAAAAGAAAGATGCTATTTTTCTAACTGGTGAAGAGAGAGAATTAAAACTGAGGAACTAGGAACTTTTGTAAATGTTATTGATGCTGGATTCTTCACTATGAAATCTTTGACCCTTTTGAGTTCTGCCTGCTAAAATATATGGGTTTTATATACTAATTTAACTGAATGGAGGAATAATTATAACTGAAGAACCAAAAACCTTGGAATGATGAAAATGTTCCTGATGATGAATTTTTCATTATGTTTCCATTTACCTTTTCTAGTTTTTCCAGCTAAAATGTATGGCTTACATATACAGATAAGAAAAAAAATATATGGAAACTCCAGATATGTGAACCCAAGAACGACTTAGTCAAAGTTAGATTTTAGTGAAAGATGTTGTTTCATGCAGTTGGAATAGCTAAAGTCAATGCTTCTGTGGTGCAAAAAGAAATTATATATTAAATTAAAGATATATAAAAATAATTGATTGTTTTAAAGGGATTAAAATTTCATAATAAGGTACTAGGAGATGTGTTGTTAAACAGAAAATTGGAAGATTTGCAAATTCTATTATACTGAATATCTGAAAGTTCCTAAACTATTTGTCACCGCGGAAAGTCTTGATTTATTTTTTGCACGTGGTATTGAATTGAGAGAATTTATATTTCTTCTTTTTTTCTATGAGATCATTGATGCGTCCATGTTCTCTGTTGGAATATTTTTTCTTTTTTCTTTTTCTCACTTTCTTTCAATAGAAGACATTAGTGCTGTAGAAAATGACCGTCTTTTCCATGACTAAACTTAGCCTTCTTTCTTTTTCAAGAATTTTATTTCCCAGATCTTGGAAAATTTGTTCAGGTTTACATGAGCTTAAATTGTATAACCAATACTATAGGTTCCAGAACTTCACCACGAGTTATAGAATCAGCATTAGATTAAGATTCAACGATAGATACTTTTAAGGTCAATGATAATTTGTTATATGCTAAAACCTTGTTGCCGGAATGGAAGTATTGAAATTTCATGAGGTTATAGATCCAAGGTTTATAGAATCATATTAAACATATTATTTGGATTATAAATCTTTTCCATTTTCCTTTTGGTCATAAAATTAATTTCATTCCACTGTAAACTGAATTTGGTATACACCTTCGCAGTCTTATCATCATACAAGATAAAAGAGAACTATCATGGTGTTTCATTGATACAAGGGCGAATGATGAGAAGAAAGCCCAGGATATTGTCCTTTGCTAATAGGACAATATTAGTGAGATAACCTAAAACTCATTTCAAACAATTGTTTGATACAATTCCCCATGATCCTGCAAGGTTGTCAAGTTGCCAAGGTGGTAACCATGACTGTCGAGAAAGAATGCTCAGAAAGCCAAGCAGGTACTAATAGATTAAACTAAATGAAGTCCCTAATAAACCTCTCTCTCTCTCTCTCTCTCTCTCTCTCTCTCTCTCTCTCTCTCATGTGTACACATATGCTCAGGAAAATTGCACATAAATGTGCATTCATTGACACAATAAAATATAACATGATAATTTATAAGAAAATAAATTAAAAAGATTATTCACAAAAAAATATTTATGCCAACCTAGCATCAACTCCCAATTGGTGCAGATTACGTGGTTAAGCTAGGCATCTCCATCAACTGCTTGGAAACTTGTAAGATCAACGGGTGAATAAAAAAGGCTTGGCTTCTCTAAGCTCAGAAAGCCTCCAAGGTTCTCCGAGACTTGGAATGGCTTTAGAGCTGTGGTAAGATGGAAGAAGGCAAGATCTCATATAGGAAATTGAATTAACGAGTATGGCAAACTTACATGGCGAAAAGCCAACTAGAAATACAATCCAGCAGCAGGGTCAAATTGTCTTGCAGAAATACAAGCAATGGAGGGTATTTAAGATTGCATATGTGAGAGATTCCCAAGTGTTCTGTGAACTCATAACCTCGGTCCTAAAGGAATTGATGCAAGGTGAAAAATAATTGCATCTTTGACCACACAAAATGCACGGCCAAAGAAATGTGCACAACATTGTTTTCCTGAAGATTTGGCTTCAGAACGTAAATGAAAATTAAAAATCCAAAACAAAAGAAAAAGAATGAAGGAAATATACAAATGATACCAAATAAGTTCATGTTCTGGAAGAAATGAATGCAAGGATACGGCATTTCCCCAGACATCATCAAATTTTGTTCAAGAAAAAAAAAATCGCAAGATTAAACAACAGACACATAAAATGGAAAAAAAAATGTCCTCTAGAAAGAGGGAAAAAAAGGAATAGAACGATAAGATATATGCCTAATCCTTTTTTTTATCGAATAATTCAACAAACAAAAATAACTCATCGCATAATTATAACAAAATCCCAATAGTCCGCAATATTTTTTTTTTATTTTTCATGCTTCCATATTCCAAACTCCATTCGTCCTACAATACATGAGAAGAACACCAGGATTTTCGCTCAAGACACTCCATCAAAAAAATAATTACGTAATTGAAACAAAGAAATAAATAAACAAATAAATAGATAAAAGGGGAGAAGAAACAAGACTTACATGAATTTGTTCCCTACGAGGAACTTCGAGGGAAACGAGAGGAAGAAGAGATTGGAAGGAAGAACGAGAGGGAACGAGGAAACCACGTGCTGGATGGTGGACCCTTCACAAATTGGATTTCTCTCTCTAAAACCAAAACTCTCGCTTCCTCCTAACCATTAGATTTTTGTTTGTTTTTTTCAAATCCTAATATTTTTTTCGGGAATTTGAAACATTTATAATTTATTATTGGCAATGTGGGGATCTGAAGAATTTCGACTTGGTCGAGGACAAGCGGCCACCTCATGAACCGCAACGGAAACTCCACCTCGCTTTATATATCTTAGCTAGTTTTAAGCAATATAAAATTAGATAAAAATATTTTACATTAACTTTTTAGTTGTTTTTTCTAATATTAAAATTTTGCATGCCAAAGAAGGGCCGGGCGTTCTCATCGGTGTTGTATTGTTCTGATGCAAAGTTGAGCATGGCTTCCGACCTAGTGCATGCGCACCACCACCATGTGAAGGCTTAGATGAACCGTTATGTGATCCATTATATATGTATATACCTAAATATATGTGAGACTCTAGAACTGGCCTGGTCCCTTTGACTGGCTCAGTCCCAAAGTTCAGGCGCACGTGAGGCAGCGGGATGGAGAGATCCATCCCGAAGAAGAAGGAGGAGCCCCTGTTTTAGGGCTTCTCCTCTTTCTCCACTTGTGAGGCCAACTGAGAAGAGCCGCCAGACGCCCCCCCTCCTGGTTTGGGTTCTTCTTCCTTGGCCTACCGGTCGAGAGAGAGGGAGAGAGCCGCTGAAGGCCGCTCCTCTTCGATTCCGGGGGTCTTCCTCTTTCTCAATTGCCGCCGGAAAGAAGCCGCCAGATCTTCGCCGAGGCTGAGGTAAGGGTTTCTACCCTTCATTTCTTTGCTATACCATTTGAAAGAAAGAAATAAAGAAAGAAAGAAAGAAGAAGAAGAGAAGGAAGAAGGAGAACGCCGATCGTCACGGGCTCTTCTTCTTCTCCCGTCCGCATGCCTCCTCCGCGGGAAGAAGGAGAGGGCCGGCCATTGTAGGCGCCGCCGGTCTTGATTTGGCCTCTTCCGAGCTCGCCGACCTCCCCGACCTCCCTTCACGGGAGAAGAAAGAAGAAGAAAAAAAGGGGGGGAGGAGAAGAAGTCGAGAGAAGAGGAGGAGGAGAAAGAAAAAGAAAGAAGAAAAGAAGGAGGGGAAGGAAGAAAGAAGTCGGGTGAAAATTCTAGAGAAGAAGAGAAGAAAAAAAAAGAAAAAGAAAAGGAAAGAAAAGAAAAAGAAAAGAAAAGAAAAGAAAAGCAAGAAAAAGAAAAAAAAGAAGAAAAAAATAAATAAATAAAGGGAGAGGGTAGTTTAAGGGTATGAATCCGAATCCGAACACGAACCCGGGGCGCTAGACACTTCTGCAGAGTCGGCCCTAGAAGAATGTTAAGATTTAAGTTTTATAAATATATATTGTAATGAATTTTAAAAGAAAAATATGATTTTTGAATATTAGGTTCTGCGAGAAATTTGTGAGATTAATTGGATTTACTGTGAATCGCATTTAATGTAAGTAATGAACTGCCTTTTCTAGACTCTTCATTTATTTAATATTATTTTTGCATTAAATAAATTATTAATAAATTTATATGTGATTTATAAATTTTACGAGATGATGATTTGAATGAAAAATTAATATGTGAACTGGAATAATATTTTTCGGACTATTGTTATATTCATTGTTCTTGCATCGTATATGCATATTTAGATCGGATTATGATATATCTATTATGTTACCAAAAGAATTTTGATGTGCATCATATTTAAAACTCTCAGCCTGACTATGTTCTGGATCCTGCCAATTGGGGGTTATGCATTGGCAATTCTGGCCCCACCACATGATATAAGTATGGTATTCTGGCCCATTCCGTAGGGTATAAGTGCGGTTCTGATTCTGGCCTAGCCACAAGGTATAAGTGTGGTCATAGTTAAAGGCTGTTGAGTTGAATGTGATTTGTTTCGAATTGGATTTATGATTACATATATGGATATTTGAAAGATACGGATTTCAATGGATTTGTGTTTGAAAAGAAATTGATTATGTCTTTATGCTGATTCATCGTAATTTGAATTGATATTTTATGTTATTATATGAATTATCTAGATAAGGTGTTTATTACTTACTAGGCTGTCTAGCTCATTATACAATTTGTGTTGTTTTACAGATTCCGAGAATTAACCTATCGGAGATTTAAAATGGGAGAGCAACTAGAAGAACTGAAGCATAAGTTATCTTAGATTAGGCTTTATGTAAATTAATGTTTTATCTTTATTGTTCCGCTGTGTATTGAGAATTGTGAGACTTTATAATTTGAGTCAGTCAATGGAGTAAGATTGCATTTATTTCAACTGAATTATTTTAGTTATATTTTCGAGATTTGGTTAAGATGCCTTGCATGCTCGTGGGAAGAGTTTCCTACGGGTGTGTGGCGGTTGGCGCGGACCCCCGGCTTGCGATCTCGGGCCGGGGGCGTGACAAATTAAGTGGTATCAGAGCATGAATGGAAAAATTCTAAGATAAGAAAATCTGACATGACCTGAGTGTAGTTGGGTAGACACTAGGAACATTGGGACATTAGTTTATGATGATTGTAACAACCATCCTATATACTTGTAATTAATTGGTAAGCTTATTATTGGCATACTGCTATCTGATAGATATAGGTCAGGATGCCTCCACGTCGGATGAGAAAGACTACTCGCAGAGTTACTGATAAGGCACCAAACCCGCAAAATAGTAGCACACCTCAACAAGTTGGTAACACCTCTCAGCAGGAGAGAGTAGTCAATCCTGCTAGTGATACTCAGACAGAACAACAAGAACCGGGCTTAGGCCAGGTTATGCAGGCCATAGTGGGCCTTATGCAGATGTAACAGCAGGTGCAACAGCAGTTGCTCCAACAACAAGCGCAGTTGCCCCAGACATAGCCACAATAAGAACGAGGGGAACAGTGTGAACAACGTAGCAATATAGCTGAATTTAAGAGGCTGGCTCCTCCAGCTTTCAAGGGGACTACAGAACCGTTGGAAGCAGACAATTGGCTTACAGAGATGGAAAAAGCATATGCTGTCTTGAGATGCTAGGATGATGAAAAGATTTTGTTTGCATCATACATGATGCTGTTAGAATCCGCCCATGCCGCAGAAAATTTTTTAAAAATTCAGATGCAACGGAAGAGGCATGTGCGGGATCAACCGTTCATCGCATGAACGTTGTTCAAAAACCGTTCGTAGTTAGATAAGGATTAAAAACTTTTGAAACATTAGGAAGATCAGATCTTCACCTTTGTGCGGGTAGATGATCACCGCAAACTGATGATCGTGGTTTTGGAAGAAGGTTCGCTTGAAGCCGTTCAAGTGTCCGGCCTCTACGGGTATCCACATGAAGCAAAAACCGATCCTAGCTTCTTTGTCTCCCCGGGGTGCTAGCTCTCTTGCAGAGACAACTTTAATGGCTGATCTCCTCTCTTTCTTTCAACTCTTGAATGTGCTTGAAAGGAGGAAGAAGGAGGGATCAAGGAATAGGAACGAAGCCCCTGCAGCCTTCTTTTTCTTCCCCGCATTGGAACCAAGGAAGGAGGCCAAGAAGAGGTGCACGCCTCTTCTTCTTTTCCCTTTGCTGATGACGGCTGAAAAACCAAGAGAAAGAGGTGGCTCACGGCTGGAAGAGGAGGAAAAAGAATGCCCTAGGGGTTGGCCCTTTACCTCCTTATAAAGACACATGGAGCTCCTACATTTTAGGAGCTTCATGTTTTTCCTTTTGGAGCCATAAAGAGGGGCGCATGCCCCTCTTCTTTTCTCTTTGATTTCGGCCAAGGGAGGGGGTTCTCCTCATCATGTATGCCCTAGTTGATCCAATCAACTAGGGCATGGGGACTAATGTAAGGTGGTCTAGTCCTCTTCCAAAAAGGATTAGGTGCACCTATTTGCTTTCCCTTCAAATCCTAATCTAATTAGGATTTGATTGAACCATGACTCAATTGAATCCTTCAATCCTAATCAAATTAGGAGTCATCATAATTCATTAGATTAATAATTAATTAGGACTTAAGAAACCCTAATCCAATTAGGACTTATTTAATTTTAGTCCTAATCCAATTAGGGCTCTAATTTGAATCCGAAGTCCTAATCCGATTAGGACTCTGGGAATCCAACTCCAAGTAGGAATCCAAATTTAATTCAAAACTCCCAATCTAATTAGGATTGTAGGAATCCTACTTCAAGTAGGAATCCCAGTCCTACTCCAAATAGGACTCCCAGTCCTAATCTAATTAGGACTGCAGAAATCCTACTCTAAGTAGGATTTATATTTAAGTCCAATTAATTAATCCCATTGTTCCTTCTTCAACTGATTATCAATCGAATTGATTACTTGTGATTCCTAATCACTATTCAACCATGGGATTGGTCAATGCCTCTAGTGTATGTGACCCCATAGGTTCTATTCTGACTGGTAGTGAGATATATTGTGATCTCTATCATAATATCATTGAAAACTCCTTTCAATAGGTCGGAACGATTCCAACTCTACTCATTAGGGTTTATCGATCATCGAGATAATCCCTGTGAGTTCCACCATCCACCAGTGACACATAGCAGCATGTAGTGGCTACCCAACAGAATAGAATGATGAACCTCTAGGTGTAGTTATCGTATGATACAGTCCTACTATCGTGGATCCCTACAGGACGGAGGTTATGGACAACTCGTCAAACCCCATCGTCTGTCATATGTCAAGATTTATTCGACTTAAACTCGAGAGTGGAAAACTCTTTCTCCACTATACAATCTGCCCCGGCCGAGGTCTTACGAACTCAATCTTATAAATCACATAGGATCTCTCCTTATCTATCAAGGTCGATAGATTCCTTATAGGTGCATACCCTACTCCTACAGTGAACCTACTGCAGCCAATCTACACTGCATGGACGCATATGGCTAGAGACCATGTATATGTGCAGTCAAACTACAATAACCTCACTGTGAGTAGCTGAAGCATCGCAGGTCAAAGGACCAGTCACACTACTGCAACATCAAGCAAGTCACTAACGAGTGGATAGACATCCAAGTGACTTCTTGTCTTGGTCACGCTCAGTACCCTTGTTCTTAACAAGCACCTGCACTATTACTTCAGTGTCGCCACACTGTGGACTCGAGTTTCGTCCATCCATAAGGAAAACAATATGTGCACTGATCGGATCGATCACCGTCCTCATGATGATCCATTGATCAGGAGCATTCAGAAATTTTTCACCAATGATGCATGGCTCAAATTCTTAACTCTTAAGAATATGCATCATCATCTTATTAATTCTTGGACGATTCATAGACACATAAAACAATATGAATAAAAAGATGCCTTTTATTTATTCAATAATAAATAGTTAAGTACAAAATTATGTCCCTAGAATTAACAATGTGTCAGCCATATTGGCTTCTAGGGTATACATCTAACAATCTCCCACTTGCACTAAAGCCAATTGGTCATATATCTTAGTCCCATCTTCTCAAGGTGGGCTTCAGTCTTTTGCTGACTCAGCTGCTTAGTGAATGGGTCTGCCACATTGTCCGCGAAGTTTACTCTCTGCACCTCGACATACTTATTCTCAACATAGTCGCGTATGAGGTGGAAGCGCCGCTCTATGTGCTTGGACTTCTGATGAGACCTTGGCTCCTTAGCAAGAGTTATGGCGCCATTATTATCGCAGTAGAGTGTTATGACATCTGATGTCATCATGTCCAACTCTGCAATGAATTTCTTGAACCAGAAGTCTTCTTTAGCAGCTTCAGAGGCGGCGATGTATTTAGCTTCCATAGTAGAATCAGCAATGGTCGGTTGTTTAGAACTTTTCCAATTCACCGTACCACCATTGCACAAGAACACATATCCAGATGTTGACTTTCGATCATCGACATCAGTCATGAAGTCTGAATCTGTGTACCCTTCTACCTTTAACTCTGATGATCCTCCAAAGACCAAGAATAAATCTTTAGTTCTTCTCAAGTACTTAAGAATATTCTTCACAGCTGTCCAGTGTTCTTCACCTAGATTCGACTGATATCTGCTTGTGACACTCACAGCTAGGGCTATATCAGGTCGTGTACATAGCATGACATACATGAGGCTCCCTATTGCCGATGCATAAGGGATCTTGCTCATGCGTTGAATCTCTTCAGATGTGTTAGGGCACATCTTCTTGGAGAGATGAATTCCATGCCTTAGGGGTAAGAGACCCCTTTTAGAGTTTTTCATGCTGAACCTTTTCAGCACTTCCTCTATGTACATCTTCTGTGATAGGCCAAGCATCCTTTTAGATCTGTCTCTATAGACCTTTATCCCCAAAATATAGGATGCTTCCCCAAGGTCTTTCATGGAGAACTCTTTTGACAACCAGACCTTAACCGAGGTTAGCATGGGAATATCATTCCCTATCAGGAGGATGTCATCCATGTACAGTACGAGAAACACGACAGCACTCCCACTAACCTTCTTATAGACACACGGTTCCTCTTCGTTCTTGATGAAATCAAATGTTTTGATGAGTGTTCCAACTCCGAGATGCTTGCTTTAGTCCATAAATGGACCTTTGCAGCTTGCAGACCTTGTGATCTCCATCACTGGAAGTGAAACCCAAGGGCTGCTCCATGTAGATATCTTCATCAAGATATCCATTCAGGAAAGCTGTTTTCACATCCATCTGCCAAATTTTATAATCATGAAATGCTGCAATGGCAAGCAATATTCGGATGGATTTCAGCATGGCTTCAGGTGAAAAGGTTTTCTGATAGTCAATGCCTTCGCGCTGACTATACCCTTTTGCCACCAGCCTTGCCTTATAGGTCTCTACCTTTCCATCCGAACCTATCTTTCTTTTGTAGATCCATTTGCATCCAATAGGTACAATACCTTCTGGTGGATCCATTAAAGTCCAGACTTGGTTGGAATGCATGGAGTCTAACTCTAACTTCATAGCTTCCAACCATTTCTCGGAATCGATATCTGATATCGTCTCGTTGTAGGTTTTGGGATCCTCTATGTGTTCCCTATCTCCAATGAGGAACATTTTCTTAGTATCCTCTTCAAGCATACCTAAGTATCTATCAGGAGGATGGGAGACCCTACTAGATCTGCAAGGTGGAGGAACAACGTGTACTGGCTCTGTATGAATGGGTTCTATAGGATCCATGACTCATTGCTTTTCAGAGACTTTCTCTTCAAGCTCAATTTTCCTTCCACTGCCTCTATCAAGGATAAACTGGTTTTTCAAGAAGATGGCATGTCGGCTCACAAATACATTGTGATCCTCTGAGACGTAAAAATTGTATCCTAATGACTCTTTAGGATATCCTATAAAACGAGCACTTATGGTCCTAGCCTCTAGCTTGTCCGCCTGTAGTCGCTTGACATGGGCCGGACATCTCCAAATCTTGAGATGACCAAGACTTGGTTTCTTACCATGCCATATCTCATACGGTGTGGTAGGAACGGATTTAGAGGAAACTCTATTCAGTAGATAAATTGCGGTAAGTAAGGCATCTCCCCAAAGAAACATAGGTAAATCAGTGAAGCTCATCATGGACCGGACCATATCCAATAGAGTCCGATTTCTCCTCTCTAACATCCCGTTGAGTTGAGGTGTACCCAGAGGAGTCCATTGTGAGACTATGCTATTCTCTTTGAGATAGTTCCGGAATTTTCCACTAAGGTATTCTCCCCCTCGATCTGATCGAAGAGCCTTAAGGGGTTTTTCTGTTTGTTTTTCTACTTCATTTCTGAACTCTTTGAATTTTTCAAAAGATTCAGATTTGTGTCTCATAAGATACACATAACCATACCGTGAATAATCATCGGTAAAGGTAATGAAGTACGAATAACGTCCTCTGGCTTGCATATCGAATGGGCCACACACATCTGTGTGTACCAGGGTAAGTATTTCAGTGGTCCTCTCCCTATGTCCTACAAAGGGCAATCTAGTCATTTTTCCTTGAAGACAGGACTCGCAAACTGGATATGACTCGGAAGTCAATGAGCCGAGAAGCCCATCTTTATCCATTTTGTTCATTCTGTCTTCTCCAATATGGCCAAGTCTGAGGTGCCACAAATATTTTTGGTTTATCTCATCCCTGGATCTCTTGGATCCTTTGGCACTCACTTCTTGCTTAGACACATTTACATATACATTCATATGCAAATGATAGAGACTGTCAATCATAAAACCACGTGCGACTATTTTATTTCTAAAATAAATAGAACAGCAGTCTTTGTCAAATGTAAAAATATGACCTTCCTGTGCTAGACATGAAACAGAAATCAAATTTCTGCTAGCAGCAGGTACGTAATAGTAGACTCTAAGTAATAAACTAAAATCAGACGATAGTCGCAGATGGTAGGTGCCCACAGCCACATCAGCAACTTTTGCCCCATTGCCAACCCGAAGGGTTACCACAGCTTCCGCCAGCCTTCTACTTTCCTTTAGACCCTGCATAGTAGTGCACAATTGAGCACTAGAACCAGAATCTATAATCCAACTAGAAGTAGAAAAAACCGTTAGATTAGTTTCAATTACGAGCAAATCTATACCTTCTGAAGGTGTGTCAGCCTTCTTGTTCTTCAGGCTCTCGAGGTATGAAGGACAGTTCCTCTTCTAGTGGCCGTCGACAATGCAGTGGAAACATTTTCCTTTGTCATTAGACTTTTTCTTTTGAACTTCCTTCTTTGGCTTCTTGTCTTTCTTCTGCTTCTTTGCAGGCTTCTTTTTCTTCCAAGTAGACTTTCTCTTGGAACCAGAAGTCAGCTCAGCAGCAAGGACATTGCCCCTTGAACCTTTCAAGGCTCCCTCAGCAGTTACCAACATATTTAACAGTTCAGTCTTAGTGCATTCAATCTTATTCATGTGGTAGTTTACTATAAACTGTCCAAATGAATCAGGAAGGGATTGAAGGATCAGATCTACTTGCAATTCCTTGTGCATGTTCATACCGAGCTTCTCAAGATCCTCCAGGTCCTTGATCATAATCAGACCGTGATCATGGACAGACTGCCCCTCGCGCATCTTTGCTTTGAAGAGCCTCTTGGACACTTCAAAACAAGCTTTGCGACTCTACTCACCATACAACTCTTGCAGGTGTGCCAGTATGTCCCTAGCAGTCTTCATATTCTCATGCCGGCATTGGAGTTCATTGGACATAGATGCAATGATATAGCACTTGACCCTAATGTCATCGTCTGTCCATTTTTCATGCGTCGCACGCTGATCAGTAGTCGGACGTGCTGGTAATGTGGGGATGTCATTGTCGAGCACATAGCCTATTTTCTTGCAACTCAGAATAATTTTGAGATTTCTAAGCCAGTCTCTGTAATTGGTACCGGTCAATCGGTTGGTCTCAAGAATACGAGTCAAAGGATTTGAGGCTGACATTATGATCTGCAGAGAATAAAGATTCTAGTTAGACTTTTGTACTTGATCCTAATCTGTTTTAGGATCTTTTAGAACAAATGTACCTCCCACTATTTTCACGAATTCCTCACACTTTCCTGGTAGGAAAATGGAAATCCTACACGACTAGGATTTCTAGTGAGTACTGCAGTCCTACCGATTTACATGTCACCTCACCTAACAGTTATTGGTGACACATAAATAGATGAGTGTATAACTCTTGTACAATGCTTCTTAAGCATGTTGCAGTGCTACTTGGTCTCTAAGTCATGAAGACCTCACCTAACAGTTATTTGTCCCATTTCTTAGTTAAGTCAGACCCACTGTATAACCGTAGAAATAAAGTCATCATTGGATCCTCACCTAACAGTTATTGGTGCCCAACCCCACCTTTACCCTACAACATCTCATGTCTATAGAGAGGTTCAGCCCCCCGATACAACTTGCCCACTGTGTCCAGCCGAGACAAATCAATATCAGAAAGATCTTAGCAGCTCTACTACAGTGGAAGACCTATTGACTTAATATTGGTTAATCAGGTCTTAGTGTTTGCAACTTGAGCTCTTCATAAGAGGTAATCGAACAATTGGCCAGGTAAGCAGGTGAGAGGCTTTCCTTACTCAGAGAGTAAGGTCCTAATTAAGTAACCACCTTTCATGCTTTTCTAGACACCAATTAGATCAATTAATCTAATATGACTCGCTCATGTTGGTTCACTCTCAACTTGATTGAGGAGGTTTTAATTTAGGTCTCATTGGGTTTGCTACATCACATGTAAACCTATCTACCCCGCTCTCATTCACATCACATGCAAATGGCACATCGCAGGCAGTTATAATCGCAGCAATAAATAAAGCTAAACTTTAAACAGGTGATGATCATGAATTCTAATTAGGTCATATTACAAGCATATGCATGTCAATCGATCAACTGGTCTTCAATTCTTGAATTGGTTCCAAGCCTCCTTGATTCGATCCTAGATCAACTCTTTATCCAATCGCCATCAACTGCTCAGATCGCCGTTCATCTCATGCACTATCTTCGACTTGATCGTTGGCGCACATCACATCACAGAAATACAACCAGATATAAAATAAAAATAATAATAGATTACATCCCCTTTTAGGAGGCACGCAGGCCTCTCAACATTTATGATCAAAGGGGAAGATTATTCTTTTTACCAAACATATGCGCCTAGGTAGCTTGGAGACTGAAGTTCAGTTTGATGTGATTAATGCTGATACATCCTACCGAGCTTTACCCACAATGCGTTCCTCATCATTAATATGTTTGCTCGCGGTAATTGTGGCCTATCGGGACGTATTTGAGTCTTTCCTTTCTTTTTAACTATAGGCATCGGCACAGACTTTCAAGTCAGCAAAGCCTAGCTCGAAGTTGAATCTGCCCGAATAGCACCTGCCCAACAAGGACTTCGATGGGAAAGAGCCTTTAAAACATCAAATAAGATGCATGCAAGCATCTGAAAAATTACATGACATTGCAGATCACATCGCAGGTCTTTACAATTGATACCAAAAGGATTTGAATCCTATGATCATCACCACATGCAGCAATTATACTTTTCAGATCTGAAACTTAATTGATTATGTTATGACATAGGTTTCTGATCATGCTAATTATGGTTCTAAACTTTGTAATCTCATTAACAATGCAATTATAATCATCATTTTATCACATAAAAATCAGCATGCAAAAATCAGCACCCCTAAAAAATTTGCATGCAGAAAATTTTCAGCATGCACAACCTTTTAAATTTTAGATCTAAGATGCCTTTAGATAATTAATTCTTACCTTAATCTAAAAAACTTAGGCTCTGATACCACTGTTAGAACCCACCCATGCCGCAGAAAATTTTTAAAAAATTCAGATGCAGCGGAAGAGGCATGTGCGGGATCAACCGTTCATCGCATGAACGTTGTTCAAAAACCGTTCGTAGTTAGATAAGGATTAAAAACTTTTGAAACATTAGGAAGATCAGATCTTCACCTTTGTGCGGGTAGATGATCACCACAAACTGATGATCGTGGTTTTGGAAGAAGGTTCGCTTTAAGCCGTTCAAGTGTCCGGCCTCTACGGGTATCCACATGAAGCAAAAACCGATCCTAGCTTCTTTGTCTCCCCGGGGTGCTAGCTCCCTTGCAGAGACAACTTTAATGGCTGATCTCCTCTCTTTCTTGCAACTCTTGAATGTGCTTGAAAGGAGGAAGAAGAAGGAGGGATAGAGGAAGAGGAACGAAGCCTCTGCAGCCTTCTTTTTCTTCCCTGCGTTGGAACCAAGGAAGGAGGCCAAGAAGAGGTGCACGCCTCTTCTTCTTTTCCCTTTGCTGATGACGGCTGAAAAACCAAGAGAAAGAGATGGCTCACGGCTGGAAGAGGAGGAAAAAGAATGCCCTAGGGGTTGGCCCTTTACCTCCTTATAAAGACACATGGAGCTCCTACATTTTAGGAGCTTCATGTTTTTCCTTTTGGAGCCATAAAGAGGGGCGCATGCCCCTCTTCTTTTCTCTTTGATTTCGGCCAAGGGAGGGGGTTCTCCTCATCACGCATGCCCTAGTTGATCCAATCAACTAGGGCGTGGGGTCTAATGTAAGGAGGTCTAGTCCTCTTCCAAAAAGGATTAGGTGCACCTATTTGCTTTCCCTTCAAATCCTAATCTAATTAGGATTTGATTGAACCATGACTCAATTGAATCTTTCAATCCTAATCAAATTAGGAGTCATCATAATTCATTAGATTAATAATTAATTAGGACTTAAGAAACCCTAATCCAATTATGACTTATTTAATTTTAGTCCTAATCCAATTAGGACTCTAATTTGAATCCGAAGTCCTAATCCGATTAGGACTCTGAGAATCCTACTCCAAGTAGGAATCCAAATTTAATTCAAAACTCCCAATCTAATTAGGATTGTAGGAATCCTACTTCAAGTAGGAATCCCAGTCCTACTCCAAATAGGACTCCCAGTCCTAATCTAATTAGGACTGCAGAAATCCTACTCTAAGTAGGATTTATATTTAAGTCCAATTAATTAATCCCATTGTTCCTTCTTCAACTGATTATCAATCGAATTGATTACTTGTAATTCCTAATCACTATTCAACCATCGGATTGGTCAATGCCTCTAGTGTGTGTGACCCCATAGGTTCTATTCTGACTGGTAGTGAGATATATTGTGATCTCTATCACAATATCATTGAAAACTCCTTTCAATGGGTCGGAACGATTCCAACTCTACTAATTAGGATTTATCGATCATCGAGATAATCCCTATGAGTTCCACCATCCACCAGTGACACCTAGTAGCATGTAGTGGCTACCCAGCAGAATAGAATGATGAACCTCTAGGTGCAGTTATCGTATGATACAGTTCTACTATCGTGGATCCCTACAGGACGGAGGTCATGGACAACTCGTCAAACCCCATCGTCTGTCATATGTCAAGATTTATTCGACTTAAGCTTGAGAGTGGAAAACTCTTTCTCCACTATACAATCTGCCCCGGCCGAGGTCTTACGAACTCAGTCTTATAAATCACATACGATCTCTCCTTATCTATCAAGGTCGATAGATTCCTTATAGGTGCATACCCTACTCCTACAGTGAACCTACTGCAGCCAATCTATACTGCATGGACCCATATGGCTAGAGACCATGTATATGTGCAGTCAAACTACAATAACCTCACTATGAGTAGCCGAAGCATCGCAGGTCAAAGGACCAGTCACACTACTGCAACATCAAGCAAGTCACTGACGAGTGGATAGACATCCAAGTAACTTCTTGTCTTGGTCACGCTCAGTACCCTTATTCTTAACAAGCACCTGCACTATTACTTCAGTGTCGCCACACTGTGGACTCGAGTCTCGTCCATCCATAAGAAAAGCAATGTGTGCACTGATCGGATCGATCACCGTCCTCGTGATGATCCATTAATCAGGAGCATTCAGAAATTATTCACCAATGATGCATGGCTCAAATTCTTAACTCTTAAGAATATGCATCATCATCTTATTAATTCTTGGACGATTCATAGACACATAAACAATATGAATAAAAAGATGCCTTTTATTTATTCAATAATAAATAGTTAAGTACAAAATTATGTCCCTAGAATTAACAATGTGTCAGCCATATTGGCTTCTAGGGCATACATCTAACAGATGCAAGGTGAGGCATTTAACTGGTGGTGAATGTTGGAACATAAATATGAGTAGGAGCGGGAGCCACTTGTTAGATGTATGCCCTAGAAGCCAATTTGGCTGACACATTGTTGATTCTAGGGACATAATTTTGTACTTGACTATTTATCATTGAATAAATAAAAGGCATCTTTTTCATTCATATTGTTTATGTGTCTATGAATCGTCCAAGAAATTAATAAGATGATGATACATATTCTCAAGAGTTGAGAATTTGAGCCATGTATCATTGGTGATTAATTTCTAAATGCTCCTGATCAAAGGATCATCACGAGGACGGTGATCGATCCGATCAGTGCACAGATCACTCTCCTTCTGGATGGACGAGACTTGAGTCCACAGTGTAGGGACACTGAAGTGATAGTGCAGGTGCTTGTTAGAGAACAAGGGTACTGAGCGTGACCAATACAAGAAGTCACTTGGATGTCTATCCACTCGTCAGTGACTTGCTTGATGTTGCAGTAGTGTGACTGGTCCTTTGACCTGCGGCGCTTCGGCTACTCACAGTGAGGTTATTGTAGTTTGACTGCACACATACATGGTCTCTAGCCATATGGGTCCATGCAGTGTAGATTGGCTGCAGTAAGTTCACTGTAGGAGTAGGGTATGCACCTATATGGAATCTATCGACCTTGATAGATAAGGAGAGATCCTATGTGATTTATAAGACTGAGTTCGTAAGACCTCGGCCGGGGCAGTATGCACAGTGGAGAAAGAGTTTTTCACTATCGAACTCGAGTCGAATAAATCTTGACATATGACAGACGATGGGGTTTGACGAGTTGTCCATGACCTCCGTCCTGTAGGGATCCACGATAGTAGGACTGTATCACATGTTTAACTGCACCTAGAGGTTCATCATTCCATTCTGCTGGGTAGCCACTACATGCTGCTAGGTGTCACTGGTGGATGGTGGGACTCATAGGGATTATCTTGATGATCGATAAACCCTAATGAGTTGAGTTGGAATCGTTCCAACCCATTGAAAGGAGTTTTCAATGATATAGTGATAGAGATCACAATATATCTCACTACCAGTCAGAATAGAACCTATGGGGTCACACACACTAGAAGTATTGACCGATCCGATGGTTGAAATCGTGATTAGGAATCACAAGAAATCAATTTGATTGATAAGAAGTTGAAGAAGAACAAAGGGAATTAATTAATTGGACTTGAAACAAGAATCCTACTTCGGGTAGGATACCTAGAGTTCTAATTGGATTAGGACTGGGATTCCTACTTGGAATAGGATTCCTCAATCCTAATGAGATTAGAATTTTTGAATTAAAATTGGATTCCTACTTGGAGTAGGATTCCTAGAAATCCTAATAGGATTAGGACTTCAGATTCAAATAGAGTCCTAATTAGATTAGGACTAAAATTAAATACATCCTAATTAGATTAGGATTCCTTAAGTCTAAATTAATTATTAATCTAATGAATCAACATGACTCCTAATTGGATTAGGATTGAAGAGTTCAATTGAGTCATGGTTCATTCAAATCCTAATTGGATTAGGACTAGTATAGATTGAACCCAATTTGGCTAATCCTAATTGGATTGGGATAAACCATAAGAGAGGCACCCAATCCTCTTTGGAAGAGGATTAGGGCATCACAAGAAGGAGGGTTCACGCCCCTCCTCCTCTCCTTGTGTGCGGCATGAAGAGAAGGGCCGGCGCCCCCCTTCCCTCTTAGGCAATATGTCCAGGGCTCCTAGATTGTAGGAGCCCTAGATGGCTTTATAAGGAGGCATGAGGCCGGCGCCCTAGCTGAGAGCTCTCTTCCTCCTCTTGCTGCCGCCACCAGCCCCCTCCTCTCTTGGTTCAGCCGCAAGCAAAGGGAGAGCAAAGTCCAAGCGTTGGCGTCATCCTCTTCCTCCAATCCTTCTTCCAACGCAGGGAAAAGAAAGAAGGCTGCAGAAGCTGTGTTCTTCTTCCTTGAGTTCCTTCTTCTTCTTCCTCCTCTCAAGCACTTTCAAGAGTTGAAAGAAAGAGAAGAGATCAGCCATCAAAGGAGTCTTTGCAAGGGAGCTAGCACCCCGGGAAGACAAGAAAGCTTTGATCGGTTCTCTACTTCGTGTGGATACCCGTAGAGGCCGGACGTTTGAACGGCTTCAAACGAACCCTCTTCCAAAACCACGAATTCAGATTCGCGGTGATCATCTACCCGCGCAAGGTGAAGATTTGATCTTCCTATTAGTTCTAAAAGTTTTAATTCTTACCTAATTACGAAAGGTCTCGAAACAAGCGTTCATGCGATGAACGTCGAACCCGTGCATGCCGATTCCGCTGCCATCTGAAAATTTTTGAAATATCAGCGGCATGGGCGGGTTCCCAACACCACTCACTTGGGAAAAATTTCGAGGAGCATTTTATGATAAGTATTTTCCTCGGAGTGTAAGGACGCAGAAAGAGCAGAAATTTATTTATCTAAAGCAAAGAAATATGACTGTTGCAGAATATGAAGCTAAATTTACTAAGCTAGCCAAATTTGTTCCAAAGTTAGTCGAGGATGAGCTAGATCGAGTGCATAAATTTGAGATGGGACTAAAGACTGAAATTAGAAAATAAGTGGTACCTTATGAATTGACTACCTATGCAGCTGTGGTAAATAAGGCTTTGATAATTGAAAGGGAAGTTAATGATGAACGGTTGGAAAGGAAAAGAAATCAAAAGAAGAGGAACAGTTCAAATGAATTCCAGGGGTAGAGCAATGAAAACACCGAAAGTTCAAACAAGAAATCTACGAGTGACAATCCTAAGCAGATGAATAGCAATAAATGTTGCAGATGTGGTAAAGCTCATGCTGACAAGGATTGCCATTGGAACATCGATGCCTGTTTTAGATGTGGTAAGATAGGTCATAAAATTGCTGACTGCCCACAAAGAAACGAGAATAGATCTACTTAGGCAATGGAAGGAAGCCTGGGGCCAAAGAATCAAGAAAGAGTATTTGCACTTACACAGCAAGATGCATAGGCTTCTGATGTGTTGACAACAGGTTTTAATCTAGTCCCAATATTTATTTCTATTTATTATTTTGCCATGCCCACTGCTCTTTATTAGACAACTCATTATGCTGCTAGAAAAGATTAAATAGTTACATAACATTTTTTTGATTAATTGTCAAAAGAAGAATATGAACTTTTAAATTTCGAAAGTGTTTACACGGATTAAGACATAATAATGAATGTACCAACAAGCAAGTAATTCTAAAAAAAAAAATCTAGACTTGACACGGGTATGTTGAGGTTTAAATCAGAGTGTGCAGTGAAAGTGTGGTGAATAGAATTATTTGACATTGGTCAGACAAGACGACTTTGATTTGAAGAGTGTTATAATTTAGTTTGGAAGAAGTATTCTCTACTTTTGAACTGCATGTATGAAAATTTCATGGACGAAATTTTTTTTTTAGGGGGGAAGGATGTGAGACCCTGGAACTGGGCCCGGTCCATTTGACCGGTCCGGTCCCAGAGTTCAGCCTCACGTGAGAGATCCATCCCGAAGAAGGAGGAGCCCCCATTTTAGGGTGTTGCCCAAGGAGACAACCCAAGAGGGAGGGGTGAATTGGATTTTAATTAAATATTGACCAATTAAAAATAAGATGAGTGATTAACTAAATCTATTACAAGTGAATTAGTTAGATCACTTGATGTAATGAGTGAAGAGAGAGAAAGAGACAACAAGCAATACAAACACAAAAAGGTTTATAGTGGTTCGGAGCCAACTCTTGCTCCTACGTCCACTCCCCAAGCCGCACTTGAGAGTTCACTATAATATCTAGGATTATAGCTGGTTGTTTTGCAAGCTCGCAACCTAACTTGTTATTTTCACGAGGTTACAATGAACTTGGTCGGTTTTGACAGGCTTACTGACTAGAACCGCTCGATTGTTTTTCCGGGTTTACAATCAAATCCAGTTGGTTTTCTCCGATTCACCAACTACAACCTTACACCGTTGGTTTTATCTTTGGCTCATCAACAAATCTTACAATCCTTGATTCCTCATTCAATCCCCTGATTGAATCAAGTATACAAAATAAGAGTTTAAAGTTCACAAGAAGAAGCTTCTAAAAAAGAAAATATGAAACAATATAAGCAAGGTTGAGTTAGAAGCCCTCAAACAAATTTAAGATGAGAAAGTGGGGCTTCTCGATTTCTGAGTCTCCTCTTGAATGAGCCGAAGGATGGAGAACAGTAGGTAGAGCCTTGAATGCGAAGGAAGTCTGTTGGATTTGAGTTGAATGCACTTCTTCCTTCTTTTGCTTGGATTCACTCTACGGAAGCTTTTGGTGGTTGAAAACCTTTAATGCTCAAAAGGAATAATTGTCTTATGGTTTACTACTGTTCACTATAGCTATTTAAGTGATTCCCTTCGAAAAATAGCCGTTAGAGAGTGGTTTGGAGCCATTCTGATCCGTCTGCACAATCTGACAATGTATCCGTTAGGATCGGAGTCGACTCACACGATCTGGAGTCGACTCGTCTGTTACTGGACTCGACTCGCTTTGCTGGAGACGACTCCCCCACTATTCCAGATTTGAATTAAAGTGCATCCCTTGTCCTGGGGTCGACTCGGACCAAACTGGAGTCATCTCGCCAACAGTTGGAGATGACTCGGGCACTTAGGGGTCGGCTCGTTCTCAGGGTTCCAGAAATCCAACTTTCTATTTTTCTTCCTCGAGTCGACTCGGGTTTACTTGGAATCGACTCGGCTGACTTAAGAGGCGACTCGAGATCTTCGAAAGATGTCTCATTCTCAGAGACCGGAAAATTGATTCTCTGACTTTTGAACTGATCTGCCTTGGAGTCGACTCGAACCTTGTTGGAGTCGACTCGGCTAACTTGGGGGTCGACTCTGAAACGCTTGGAGTCGACTCGTTCACAGGATCTCCGAAACTGTGTTTCTACCTTTTAGACTGATTTCCTCTGGGAGTCGACTCGGACAAACTAGGAGTCGACTCGGACAAATTGGGAGTCGACTCGGCTGATATGGGAGACGACTCGAAGTCTTCGCGAGTCAGCTCGCCGACGAGGTCTCAAAAACTAATGTTCTGTCTTTTGTTAGCTTTACCATGGAGTCGACTCGGGACTATCTGGAGTCGACTCGCCAAGCATCGGAGTCGACTCGCAACCTTTTGGAGTCGACTCGTTAACAGGGTCCAAAATTCATCGTTCTATCTTTCTGTCTATTCTCAGTCGGAGTCGACTCGAAGAGTTCTAAAGTTGACTCGAGCTTGTGCCAGAAACTCCAAGTGTGTAGGAGTCGACTCGCTGGTTCAGGAGTCGATTCATGATGCAGACTTTGGTTCAAATAGAGTTCAATACTTAACAATATACTCTGAACCAAAGCTCAAAGCACTTAGACAGAATTTAATAAAGATTTTTCTGAAATACTAGATTGAATTCATTAGAACAACATAAGACATACTCAAATGTTTTGAGCTCATCAAAATCAATTAGGGATTTACTCAATCACTCCACAATCTTCCACTTTTTGATGATGACAAAACATTGAGTATTTGTAAAGTGAATTACTCATTCAAGAAATGATTCAAGATAAAGTTTTGAAATGAATTCAAATGTCTAGTTATTTAGTGTATCCAAAATTGAAGGGTATGAGTCAGTAAATTCTGAAAATTAAAGCTCCCCCTTTCATTTGGAATTATATAAGCCTTCAAATCATACAATCAATTGTTTGGCTTATGTTGCCCAGATAGACAACCCAAAAGGGGGGGTGAATTGGGTTTTAAAATAATTTAGCTATTTAAAATATTTGTGGATGACTAATTAATGCTTTAGCGTGATGATTAATTCGTTACTATGTGCTGTGAATGAAATGAGAGAAATAGAAAGAGACAACCAATCACAAACACAAAGTTTTATAGTGGTTCGGAGCTAACCCTTGCTCCTACGTCCACTCCCCAAGTCTTACTTGGAAATTCACTATAACCCCTTGGATTACAGTCGGTTGTTTTACAAGCTCACAACCTAACTTGTTGTTTTACGAGCTCACAACGAACTCGGTCGGTTTTCCCAGGCTCACCGACTAGAACCACCCCGATTGTTTTTCCGGGATCACAATCGAACCCTTACACGTTGGTTTTAACCTAGGCTCACCAACTAACCTTTACACCCTTGATTCAATCCCCCGATTGAACCAAGCAAAGATAAGATGTAAAGAAAAAAGGACAAACAGAAAAACAAAGCTTCTCAAAAGCAGATAAATAACAATATAAACTGAAGAGAGGTTAGAAGCCCTCAAACACGTTTGAGTTGGAGTTGAGTAGGGCTTCTTGAACTTCGGGTCTCCTCTTGAATGTCTGGTCGACTTGAATGCAGGAGGAGTCTTCTTTAAATGCTGGGAAGAGAAAGTTGGATGGAGTTAATGCCGCTCTTCCCTCTTTTCGTTGAAAACCAACTTGCAGAGAATGAAAGCTTGATCTCTTTGAATGGAATGGTGCTTCTCTGCCTTGCTACAGTCCTCTGTGGCTATTTAAACCATCCCCCACGGAAACTAGCCGTTAGACACCTTTTTCTACCCGTTCTGCACACTCTGCACAACCTGACAATATGTCCGTTGGGGTTGGAGTCGACTCGCGCGATCAGGAGTCGACTCGGCTGTAGCGGGAGTCGACTCATGCTTTTCTGGAGTCGACTCGGCAACTGTTCCAGATTTGAATTAAAGTAGCCTCTTCGACTGGGAGTCGACTCGTCTTGATCCGGAGTCGACTCGCCAACTTCTGGAGCTGACTTGGCATTTTCGGAGTCGGCTCCTCCCATGAAATCCGTAGATCAACTTTTCAATTTGGTCCGCTCGAGTCGACTCGACAATCCTGGGAGTCGACTCGGCGCTCAGAGCCCGAACTCCCGATCTTCTGTCTTTTGGCTCGTCCAGTCTTGGAGTCGACTCGAACTTCCCCGGAGTCGACTCGGCTCTCAGTTTCCGAAACTTAGTCTTCTGCCTTTTTGGTGTACTGCTGCTTTGGAGTCGACTCGAGCTGTCTGGGAGTCGACTCGGCTCTCAGAGACAACAAATTGATCTTCTGTCTTTTTGGGTCGCGCTGTCTTGGAGTCGACTCGCGTATTGCGGGAGTCGACTCGAATCTCAGAGTCCGAAAACGGTTCTCTGACTTTTGCCTTGTGTTCCACTGAGAGTCGACTCTCGCTTTCTTTGGAGTCGACCTACCAACCATCGGAGTCGACTCGCGTTCCACAGGAGTCGACTCGAATCTCAGGGTCGAAATTCGCTCTCTGACTTTTCTGTCTGTAACTTCTTGGAGTCGACTCATACTACTCCGGAGTCGACTCGGTAAACATCGGAGTCGACTCGCGCACTTCAGGAGTCGACTCGTTGACAGGTTTTGAGTTGATGCTTTCTGTTTGTCTGTCTGTTCTCAGTTGGAGTCGACTCGTACTGGTCTGGAGTCGACTCGAGCCCGTGCCAGTGATTCTGATACGCTTGGAGTCGACTCGTAATATCCTGGAGTCGACTCAAGTCTCAGACTTTGGTTCAAACTGACTTCATACCTTATCCAAAATATCTTGAACCAAGTCTAGAAACACTTAGACACGATTTTCACTGAAACATTTAATTGAATTCATTAGTAAACATAAGATATACTCAAATGCTTTGAGCTCATCAAAATCAAATAGGGGTTTTAATCAATCACTCCACAATCTCCCCCTTTTTGATGATGACAAAACTTTGAGTATATGTAAAGTGAATTGCTCAATAAATAAGGAAATAAAATCCATAAATGAATTCAAGTGTCTGGTTATTTGATTTATCCAATCTTGAAAGGTGTGAAACAATAAATTTTGGAGTTAAAGCTCCCCCTTTCATTTGAAATTATATAAGCCTTCATATCATGCAATCAATTGTTTGGCTTATATATATTTAATGATTTAGCTTTCTTAAAAATTCAGATTCTTCCCCCTCAACATACGCATTCTACTTTGTTTTGATTCTCTGAATTTCCTTTTAATGCATTGAAGTTTTTGAACTGAAATTTTTGGTTTTTAGAGGGAAAATCTGTCAATTTGTTCTTGAGTAGGATTCGGCTAATCTCCGAATATTCCTTAAATAGATTCTGGAGATTACTCCATTAGGAGCCCCAACAGAGAGATAATGAGCCTCGAGGTACCAAATCCACTAAGAACAAATTATGTTTTAATTTTCATTTTGATTCCTTTTATGTTGATTCCATTTACATATCTATTAAATATTTCTCCCCCTTTTTGTCATCGTATCAAAAAGGAGGTAATCAGAACACACAATCAATCATAGATCAAATGGCACAGAATTGCAGAAAATATGGCTACTCATTGTATTGATTTGTATGTAAATACATTTGAGAATACAATAAGTAAAGGAAAACAATACATATCCAAATACAAAACGATATCTAGGGCTTCCTCGAAGAGGATGTGGCTCCCCGAGGCATGCGCTCAGCGAGTGCTTGGACCGCATTGGTGACGTGCTCTAGCTGTCGGATGATGGCCGAGGTGGCCTTGCTATGCATTGTGTCGAGCTCGGTCACCGACTTCTGAAGTGCGTCCAGCTTGTCAATGAGCACATTCGACAAGCGCTCGGCCCCCTGAGTAGTGGTGCTCATGTCCTTCCGGATGTCATCGCGCATCTTCCGAGTGATACCCGTGACCTCACTCATGCTGGAGAACTGAGCCTGGATCAAGCTCCGGACATTGTAGATCTCTTCCCGTACATGGGCCGTCATGTCAGTCACGGCAGTCAAGGAAGGGACCAACTCAGAAGATGTGGGTGCAGGAGTGGGAGCAGGCACTGAACCTCGGAGCTCCTGAAGTAGATCATCCCGCAGGTCTCTGACAATCTCCTGCCGCAACTCTAGGAGCTGCTCAGGAGCGATTCGGACCTCCATGGGTGGTGGAGCTGAGGAGGAGGGTCCGGCTGAGGTGGAGGGTACTGGAGTGGAAGGCTGAGTGGGATAATCAGAGTCTGGGTCAGGACTAGGAGAGTGTCTGGTGGTATGTGTGGAGGTAGAAGACTTCCTAACCCATGTCCCCTCGACCTTCCGAAACCCCATCCTGTGTAGGGTCCCCGGACGCATGCGATCTGTCCATCGCAATGCGCGAGAGGGTTCCCCCTCAGGAATAGGGATCTCGGCCTCCCTAAAGATAAGGGTGAACAACATGCCATAGGGGAGGGTGAGCCTAGGTCTATCTAGTGGCTCACATAGGTATCTATATATCATCTTGGGAAAGTTTATGGGGGTATCCTGGAGAAAGTAGTACATGAGGGCTAGGTCCCTCTCAGACACAAAGTCGAACCGTCCGGTCTTTGGGAACAAAGACCGAGAAATGATGCTCAAGAGGAGCCGCATCTCAACTGAAAGTGAGCTGGCGGACACCTCATCTAAAGGGGACTGGGGTGGATGCCCTAGAATGGCCGTAAGGGCCTCAGTCCTATCTTCGGGGTGTGTGGGAGCCACCCCTAACTGTGGAAGGTGGAGGATTTGGGCTATGAAATCCTCGGAAATAAACAGTGGGACACCGGCTACGGTTCCCTCTATTCCCCCATCCCCCCTATGGACAGTACCATAGAACTCTCTAATCAGGCCAGGATATGTGGGGAGGTCTAGGGAACAAAAGTACTCTAAACCCTGGGCCCTAAGTCTATCTCCTATAGTGAAGCCCTCCCGGGAGAGATAGTCGAAATCGACGTATCTCCCGGTGGAGACCGCCTTCCCGGCACACGGCCTCGAGGGAACGGCCCTCGGCGGGGAACGAGCCGGAGGTTGTGGCCTCATGGGGTCGTTCCGAGCCTTGGAACGCCGCTCGGCACCGGTCGCGGAATGGGGCCTCTTCCGGCTTGGGACAGTGGCTTTGCGAGGCATGGTTGACCTAGAATGGGATGAAAAACCTAATGGACTATGAAAGATCGACGGAAAAAGACCTAGGGGCGGTCGGAGACGATCTAGGAGTCGGCTCTAGGGTTTTGAACAGTGGCGGCGGTGAAAATAAGTGTTTTCTAAACGATGGAGTTAGGGTTAAAAAGTCGGATCCCGACTGCGAGTCGACTCCACTGAGTCGCGAGTCGACTCGACCTCGAGTCGACTCCAAAATATGCGCGAGTCGACTCTCCTTATGCGCCTGTTTACCTTGAGTCGACTCCCGACTGTATGCGAGTCGACTCCCCCTCTGCTGCCATCGTTCTCGAGTCGACTCCCGTAAATGTGCGAGTCGACTCCCCCTTACGAGCCGACTCTGAAACTTGCTCGAGTCGTCTCGAACCCTGGCACGCACCTAAAAATCATGCTATGTTCGTGCCGTATGAGGGAAAATTACTAAGTTATGATCTGATTTGATGATCATTGTAAAGAAACTCTAAATTAACCATGATCTAATCATCAAAATCAATGAACTAGTGGAAAATACCACTAGGATGGATCAATCACTCCTAATCCCCTCCTAAGCATACTAAATCTCTCTTCACTTAGGGGTTTTGTAAAAATGTCAGCTAATTGATCATCAGTGCTGTTGCCCAGATAGACAACCCAAGAGGGGGGGTGAATTGGGTTTTAAAATAATCTTACAATTTAAAACGATGTGGATGACTAATTAAAGCTATTGCAAGTTGTTCGATTAATTGCTATGTGCTGTGAGTGATATGAGAGTAAGAGAAAGAGAGACAATCAATCACAAACACCAAGTTTTATAGTGGTTCGGAGCTAACCCTTGCTCCTACGTCCACTCCCCAAGTCTCACTTGGGAATTCACTATAACCCCTTGGATTACAGCCGGTTGTTTTCCAAGCTCACAACCAAACTTGTTGTTTTACGAGCTCACAACGAACTCGGTCGGTTTTCCCAGGCTCACCGACTAGAACCAACCCCGATTGTTTTTCCGGGATCACAATCGAACCCTTACACGTTGGTTTTACACTCGGCTCACCAACCAACCTCTATACCCTTGATTCAATCCCCCGATTGAACCAAGCAAAGACAATGTGTAGATGAAAAGAACAAACAGAAAAATATAGCTTCTCAAAAGCAGATAAATGGCAATATGAACAATAACGAAGTTAAGAGCCCTCAAACGCTTTTAAATTGGAGAAGAGGAAGGGCTTCTTGAACTTCGGGTCTCCTCTTGAATGTGTAGTCGACTTGAATGCAGGAGGAGGCTCTTTCAATGTTGGGAAGAAGTAGGTGGATGCAGTTAATGCTGCTCTTCCCTCTTTTTCGTTGAAGAACAAGTTGCAGAGATTGAAAGCTTGATTACTTGGAGTGGAATGGTTGTTCTCTTCCTTGCTACAGTCCTCTGTGGCTATTTAAACCAACCCCCACGGAAACTAGCCGTTAGAGAGCTTTTTCTGCCCGTTCTGCACACTCTGTACACCCTGACAATGTGTCCGTTGGTGGGTTGGAGTCGACTCGCGCGATCAGGAGTCGACTCGGCTGTAGCGAGAGTTGACTCATGCTTTTCTGGAGTCGACTCGGCAACTATTTCGGATTTGAATTAAAGTAGCCTCTTAGACTGGAAGTCGACTCGTCTTGACCTGGAGTCGACTCGCCAACTTCTGGAGCTGACTTGGCTTTCTCGGAGTCGGCTCATCCCATGGAGTCCGTGGATCTATTTTTGAATTTGGTCCACTCGAGTCGATTCGACAATCCTGGGAGTCGACTCGGCGCTCAGAGCCCGAACTCCCTATCTTCTGTCTTTTGCCTCGTCCAGTCTTGGAGTCGACTCGAACTTCCCCGGAGTCGACTCGGCTCTCAGTTTCCGAAACACTGTCTTCTGTCTTTTTGATGTAGAGCTGCCTTGGAGTCGACTCTAGCTGTCTGGGAGTCGACTCGAATCTCAGAGACAGTAAATTGGTCTTCTGTCTTCTTTGTGGTCGCGGAGTCTCGGAGTCGACTCGCGTATTGCGGGAGTCGACTCGAATATCAGAGTTCGAAAAACGTTCTCTAACTTTTTCCTTGTGTTCCTCTGAGAGTCGACTCTCACTTTCTTTGAAGTCGACTTGCCAATCATCGGAGTCGACTCGCGTTCCACTGGAGTCGACTCGAATCTCAGACCCGAAAACTGCTCTCTGACTTTTCTGCCTGTGGCTCCTTGGAGTCGACTCTTGCTACCCTGGAGTCGACTCGGTGAACATCGGAGTCGACTCGCGCACTTCAGGAGTCGACTCGCTGACAGGTTTTGAGTTGATGCTTTCTGTTCGTCTGTCTGTTCTAAGTCGGAGTCGACTCGTACTTATTCGGAGTCGACTCGAGCCCGTGCCAGTGAACTTGATACGCTTGGAGTCGACTCGTGATACTCTGGAGTCGACTCGAGTCTCAGACTTTGGTTCAGGCTGACTTCTTAACTTATCCAAAATATTATGAACCAAGTCTAGAGACACTTAGACAAGATTTTCACTGAAACACTTAATTGAATTCATTAGTAAACAAGAGATATACTCAAATGCTTTGAGCTCATCAAAATCAAATAGGGTTTTAATCAATCACTCCACAATCTCTCCCTTTTTGATGATGACAAAACATTGAGTATATGTAAAGTGAATTGCTCAATAAACAATGAAATAAAATCCATAATTGAATTCAAATGTCTGGTAATTCAATTTATCCAAGCTTGAAAGGAGTGAAACAATAAATTTCGGAGTTAAAGCTCCCCCTTTCATTTGGAATTATATAAGCCTTCATATTATACAATCAATTGTTTGGCTTATATATCTTTAATGATTTAGCTTGATTAATATTCAGATTCTTCCCCTCAACATATGCATTCTACTATGTTTTGATTCTCTGAATTTTCTTTTAATGCTTTGAAGTTTTTGAACTGAATTTTTTGTTTTTAGAGAGAAAATCTGTCAATTTGTTCTTGAGTAGGATTCAGCTAATCTCCGAATATCCCTTGAATAGATTCTGGAGATTACTCCATTAGGAGCCCCAAAAGAGAGATAATGAGCCTCGAGGTACCAAATCCACTTAGAACAAATTTTGTGTGTTTTAACAGTTTTTTTTGATTATCATTGATTCCTTTTACATATTTTATACATATTTCTCCCCCTTTTTGTCATCGTATCAAAAAGAAGGTAAGCACACACAATCAATGGCACAACCAATCAATCATCAAATGGCACAGAATTGAAGAAAATATGGCTACTCATTGTATTGATTTGCCTGTAAATACATTTGAGAGTACAAAAAATAAGGCAAAACAATACAGTCAAAACAAAACACAAAAAGTAGCTATGGTCTCCTCGAGGATGTAGCTCCTCCTCTCGAAGATGTATCTCCTGTTGGGAACCCGCCCATGCCGCTGATATTTCAAAAATAAATCAGATGGCAGCGGAAAGGGGGCATGTGCGGGATCGACGTTCATCGCATGAACGTTGTTTCGAGACCTTTTCGTAATTAGGTAAGAATTAAAACTTTTAAAACTAATAGGAAGATCAAATCTTCACCTTGCGCGGGTAGATGATCACCGCGAATCTGAATTCGTGGTTTTAGGAAGAGGGTTCGCTTGAAGCCGTTCAAACGTCCGGCCTCTACGGGTATCCACACGAAGTAGGATCCGATCCAAGCTCTCTATCTCACCGGGGTGCTAGCTCCCTTGCAGAGATAGCTTTGATGGCTGATGTCCTCCCTCTCAATCAACTCTTGATTGTGCTTAGAAGGAGGAAGAAGAAGGATGAAGAAGAGGAAGAAGATCCAAGCCCCTGCAGCCTTCTTTCTATCTCCCTGCGTTGGATGGAGGAAGAGAAGGGAAGGAGGCCGCCACCCTTTCTTTGGCTTCTCTCTTGCTTGCGGCTGAAACAAGGGAGGATGAGGATGGCCACGGCTTGGAGGAGGAGGAGAGAGAGGTTCTTCCTTGGGGCCGGCCCTAGTCCTCCTTATAAAGGGAGTGGAGCTCCTAACATTTAGGAGCTCCATGACAACTTGCCTAAGAGGGGCGCCGCCCTCTCTTCATGCCGCACAAGGGAAGGAGGAGGGGCGTGATCCCTCCTTCTTGTGATGCCCTAATCCTCCTCTAAGGAGGATTAGGTGTCCCTCTTATGGCTAAGTCCTAATCCTATTAGGCCTTTAACCAAATCATGAATCAATTGGGTTTAATCTATGCTAGTCCTAATCCAATTAGGACTTGAATGAACCATGACTCAATTGAACTCTTCAATCCTAATCCAATTAGGAGTCATGTTGATTCATTAGATTATT